>NC_067460.1:8093166-8180666 GCF_025434085.1 Hippocampus zosterae
TGGCAATGTCGCTCACCTCTCATGGGCATACACTGAATAAGGCACGAAAAACACCTTTGAACACCTCCAGTCTTGACGGTTTGCAAATTTCTTAACAGCGCACCCACTCTTCACGACAGGTTCCAGCTCGATCACATCCTAAACCTAAAATAGATGGATGCATATTTCCTAATATATTTGACCACAGCTGTATTTTTGGGGGGAAAATAAATAAAAGAAATACATCCAATTTCTATATTGATTGTAGTGGAGGTCATGGGGAAAATGAAACCCATTCAAGGTGATTTTAGGTGAAAGATGGGACACTGCATGAAATGATCGCCAATCAATCACAGGGCTGAACAAGCCCATCCATCTGTCCATTCTACCACTTAACAGGTGGGATGGAGCCTAGTCCAGCTAAATTTGGGCAAGAGAAGGAGTATAGCATGGAATGAACACCAGTGAATCATGATCGTGAAAGCTAGACAAACAACCATTCAGAAGCTATTTACAGTTTCAAATTAACCTGCAGCGTGTACGGAATTTAGGAGCGAAACCCAAATCCCCCAAGCTTGGGAAGAACATAATCAATCTAGAAAGGTCAACATGTCCACCCAGGACCATTTCCTGTGAAGAGGACATGTCAGCCACATGGCCCACCAAGCTCTAAGTTACAAAAAAAAAAAATAATAATACCCTTGTACTTGTGAGGTACTGCAATGAGCTGCTTTAGAAACGTAGTTACTATATACCATATATACCAGATATCCATCCATCCATTTTCCAATCCGCTTACCCTCACGAGGGTCGCGTGCGTGCTGGAGCCTATCCCAGCTGTATTCGGGCAGGAAACACCCTGAACTGGTTGCCAGCCAAACGCAGGGCACACATACGCAAACAACCATTCTTACTCACAACCGTACCGAGGGACAATTTTGGGTGTTCAATAAGCTTGCCATGCATGCTTTTGGAACGTGAGAGGAAACTGGAGTACCCTGAGAAAACCCACGCAGGAAAAAATGCAAACTCCCCACAGGAAGGCCGCAGCCGGAATCGAACACAGCACCTCTGCACCGCGAGACCGACGCGCGAACCAGTTGTTCACCGTGCTGTGCGGCCTGACACGGCTCATTGAAAGATGTGGAAATGAATGAGAGTGATTGAACGGTGAGAAAATTAGAGAGGGACTGAGAGATAACAAGGTGTTTATGGAGGATGCCTTCCTGCAATATTCCCCCAAGCTCACATTAGGGGAAACATCACTGAGCTCAAAAGAGCATACTGGGAAATGCTCTGCTGATAACGACCGTGATGGGCCAAGATGATAGCAATCACAGTAACCATGCTAATCACAGCCCATCCTCTTAGGACCTTGATAGCATCTCAGGGGTGTGCAAGTACTTTTAGGAAAATGTTGGTGTGTCTAGTTGTCCATTGTCAGTAGCTTTGTTGCGGTAATAGCCCATCATCAACCTCCCAAGCGGAATAACATTGGAACTACGGATGTTAGTAGTCAGCTAAGCTGAAAATAAAAAAAGCAGGACACATTAAAACAGCTATGACACCTTGGATATTAAGATGTTTTGAAATGTTTAATATCTCCCGGAGCCAAAAATCGAATTAATATGACAAAATGCACCACCGCAGATTACAATGAGACCTCTATCACAGTATACTGTATTTCACATGTTAATTTATAAACTGTAGCGCTGACATCAATCGGCAATTAAAATGGAGGATTATTACCACCATCGCCATAACCATCAAGAACGAGAATTGCTCATAGTGTATGGTAGGTGGTACCCACTTCATGCATTTCTTCATTATATTCTGGGTAATCCCTCAAGGGGAAATTCCACTCTCGTACTGCTGAATATTTGTGTTGCATAGATCACCACATGCAGCCACGGAAAGTGATGTCGGAGTCAAAGGAACACAGGCGCAAATAGGGCCGCAGCTCTTCAGCTGAGAACAGTGGTGGTCCTTGCTTGCAAGGTGCCCCGTGTGAGACCCCTTTTCACTCGGTAGAATCAATTTATTCTAAAGAATCGTTCTGAAGAATTGTCCATGATTCAGCGTCAGCCCTGAAATTTGCACTTACTCTGGAAAAGTGTCACCATGCATATCTCCGACAGAGAGCAATTCCGTGTACCTTTACGCATAGACAGCCAACGCACAGGGCAATTTTTGTGTCAATCACAAGGTGGCCAAACCAGTATCCCACCTGTCAAAAATCTGAGATCATAGTATGTTAGCTGACATAGGTATTTCACACACACACACACTAAATAATAATCAAACCACCTATATCTCGAAATAGAGGATACGATCGAATAGAGATTTGTTATGTGGATAAAATGAGCCCAAGTTTCTAAGAATTGGTTAAGGATTGTTGTGAACCATCCCAAATTGCCTTGAAATGTCCAAAAATCAATGAAAGCTAATTTTTTAGTTATCATGCTTTTAATAAAAAATGGCTTCAATATTTGCTATTTCATCAAACAACATAAATGAAGAGGAGGGTGACATGAGTGACACTTTTCATCAGCAATATGTGGTTCTAAAAATGGTTGAAAAGTGCATGGACATCCAAATGACTAGCTACAGCCCTGGACAATGCCGTCAAAGTTTGCTCACACATTGCCCATGCCAAAAACCAATTGGTTGGCAAGTGTGGTTCGGGTTGTTGTTCTTTTTAACATTACTAAAGTACACCTCAACAGTAGCCAAGGACCAGAGTAGTGTCTCAACAACAATTAGTTGCTTTTGTCATCAGTCCTTGGATTTGCATATTTTCCCCTAATATTTTTCATGATTGTTTTTTTGTATGTCTCCAGCAGGTGGCAGAGGAGTGCCTTCCCTCCAGCCTGCAAACCTGCTGGCAATATTAATCAGGCAAGTATTTAAGGACTTCCAAGATGCCAAGTCTCTGTGGGATGATTCACTTGCCCTGCTCACGGCTCTTGTCGCAAGTGTTCGATTATCCCGATGTACGTGCCCTCAGCGCTCTTGTTCACATTTTGCATTTCTGTTCCAAGTATTGATCTTCTTTATGTACATTTAAAGACAGGAGTAGGTGTGCAATCTACCGTATTTTCACGACCATTCGGCGCACCGTATTGTTGGGCGTAGTCTCATTAACGGGTGCTATTTCTGAATTTGACACATAGACAAAACGCACTGTATTATTGGCCGCAGTTTTACAGTGGTAAAACATATGCCAACTTATAAACATACGGCATGCATGCGCGCATGCTAAAAACACGTTAGCTTGAAGCATAGCCAAGACATACGGATACACGCTAAAAACACGTTGTTAAAAAGGCAACGGAAGTTCGGTTGTATTTTATTTAGCCATCGTATAATGTACTCACGTTTTTCAATTAATCATCACTTAGAAATCCATCAAAGTCCTCATCTTCTGTATCAGAATTGAACAATTGTGCAAGTACCGGTAATACATCAAAAACGCCGGGTTCCCTCTCGTTGTCAGAGTCACTGTCATTGCCATGTGGCTCCACAGAAATGATGCCGGCTTTGCCAAAAGCTCGAACAACAGTGCAAGCAGACACGTTCGTCCAAGCGGCCACAATACATTCGCAAATTGTGGCGTAACTCGCCCAGCGCTGCCTCTCACTCTTTGTAAAGTTGTGTATGCCATCGATCATCCATTGTTCCCATGCCGCTCGCAACTTTACTTTGAACGCCCGGTTGATGCCGATGTCCAGCGGTTGGAGTTTGTTAGTTAAGCCTCCAGGAATGACGGACGCTCAGAGTTCATTTGCTTGACTTGGTTTTTCACCGCTGCTGTGAGATGGGCACGCATGCCAAAAGCATAACCGATGGCTTGAAGTTTGAGCTGAGCTTCGTAGGCGTGTCTCTTTGTAGAATTTATTTTTGGGGGTTCTTAGAAACCAAAACCGAAGTTGTTTCGCAATAATGCACATAGCCACACTTTATACAGGTGTTGGTACCTGCTAGGGGTGTCCCTTTAGCGTCCACTTACACGCCCACCCTTCACTCATTGGCGGACTTCTTCGCCGCATGCCTGTCCTCTCCTCACTCACGTCCGCCTTTTCTCTCGCTCTCCATGTATGTATATAAACACATCCACCCTTCACTGATTGGCCGACTTCTTTGCCGCGTGGCTGTCCACACTCACTTCCGCCTTTTCTCTATATAAACAGCGTGTCGGCAGTCAGTCAGGTTTTGGAACTCACAATCAATACACAAGACGCTCCGCATTATAAGGTGTCTGTCCATTTTGGAGAAAATGTAAGACTTTTAATGGCGCCTTATAGTCGTGAAAATACGGTACTTGGATTTTACCCTTGGTCACAATACGGTCCTGGATTCTGGGTCAGGTAAGTCATTTTAAACTTTCTGATGTTTTAGGACTTTAATCAGATGCAGGCAGCCACCAACCAGTTCAATTGATATGGTAATAGGTCTATGTGAAATCTACGTCACCCAGCTGGCTTGGGAACGCCTCGGAATCCCCCGGGGAGAGCTGGAAGAAGTAGCTAGGGAGAGGGAAGTCTGGGCTTCCCTGCTAAAGCTGTTGCCCCCGCGACCCGGCCCCGGATAAGCGGTAGATGATGGATGGAAATCTATGTGAGTGTATATATGTGTCGAGCTCATTGGGCATTCGCCGTATCGAGTAGATTCACGGATAGTGCAATCTATTTACCAGTTTAATTGGTTTTTTCCTCTGTTGGACTATGATGTTTTTGTTTTGTTTTTTGGCGAGGGACTGATGCACTTACTGATGGCCAGGTGAAATTAAGCAATGACAGAAGTGCTATTAAAATAACACAATGGACTGACCATCTGATGATTACAGTTTGGTTTGGAAAAATGACAGACGTGTGCCCAGGCCGCTGACGAATGACGGACCCGTGACATGTTATGCAATGCCCACCTCTTGTAATGGGTGTATGGACAAAAGGCAAAACGAATAAAATTAAAGTTTTTATTTGCAATTATTTCATGTACTTTATTTCAACCGCTGTGGTTGATGGTATCCTTCACATACGTGGGAGAAGAATATCTGCCTTTGCACGTATAAATTGATTCTAGTTTCATGATAACCTAATTTAACTTTTAGCTTTTGTGTAAAGACACGAAAAGCCTTGTTTCTCTGTCCCTTGCCTTCTGATGTTCTATCATCATTTTTCTTTTAATCTGTGCATGTGACCTCACTTAAGAGAAACATTTTGACACATCTTCGCAGCAGTTTAAGTTTTTAAGTTTTGATTAAATTGTATCTCTCATTATTCTCCAAGGGCTTGTCCTGTCTCTTGTCTACTTGAGTGTTAACATTTTTTCCTGTGCCAGTATGTTAACATAATGATTTTTCGTGAACAATTTTATGAGGCTGTCAGTCTGAGTTGTTCATTTTCGACCACATTCTGTGAGCAAATTGCACCAGTTTTGAAAGGTGCCTTCTCCAGACTACGTGTTTCCCATAGCCCTTCAGATTTTGATGTCCTGTATGTTTTGGGTCTTTACTCTTTATCCTGTTGAAGTACCCATGAACACCAGCTGAGACCAAGTTTCTTAAGGCTTCGGGATTTAGCTTTAACTTATCCAGAGTCAAGATACCCTGTGCTGCCTTCAGAAACTTCACTGGCTGCTTGTTACGCACTCTCATCATATAATGGATCCTGCTCCTTACAATTCAAAGCCATCAATCACCTTGCTCCTCAATATCTCATCACAACCCACCCGTTTTCACAAGTCAGCCTCGTCTCTTCAACTTCCATAAACTCCAGCCAGTCTGGTCTCCATGGTGTGAAGAACTTTCAAACTCACCCCCCACCCCACCCGACTCTACAAGTCCCTCCCCATACTCCACCACCACCTAAATTTAATGAAGTGATAATTTATTGTGGAGGTGTTCACAGAGCTGACTTGAAAATAGCCTATATGATATCGACTGATGTGCTACCCCCACCTTAGTCATTTTTTTTCTCCCACTTTGATTATACATGCTCGATGTATTTTTAGAATGTTCTCAACATCATAAAATATTCCATTTTAAAACAGTAATGAATGTGTCTCGGGGATACAAAAGGAAAATGAGGAGTTAAAATGCATTATTTAAACCTCATTAGTTTGAGCAACAGCAATTTCAAGTATTTATATAGGCATATTTGTTTAAATGTCACTCCTACACAATGTTTGTATAGACACACTTATGCGTAGGCATTTTCTCCCATTAAACACTTTACGCTTTCCTGAAACAGTCACATTAGCAAGCTGAAAGTTGCTCCAAGGGGAACAATATGCATCAAAAAGGCTTGATGTGCAAGTGCTGTAGCTTACGACAAACAACAATCTGACTCTTGGGCACACCCAGAAAAAAAAATGTTCCTCATAGCAATCTATGGTGACATATTCTTGATAGAAGAATTGGGTATTCATGCATCTTTACATTGTATGCTGTCAGTGAATTAACAGAAAAAATAACATGTAATTTTGTCAGTGAGAATTATTCAAAGGTTAGCTCACAAAACACTAGATGAGAAACCTATTCATGCAGTGACTATTTACGCCGAGCTTTTTGGCCATGTATTGTTTTCATTCATTCATTCATTCATCTTCCGTACCGCTTGATTGTTTTTTGTCCTCATAATAGAATTACCGTACATTATCCATCAATTTATGTTCTATGTGTACTGGGCCATGGGTGGAGAGGACTTTATGGGTTTAGATTCACCAAACTACTACCACCATTTCCCGTCCCACCCAGCACCACCGCCCATAGTGGTGCTATAAAAATATTTTTAACATGGTAATGATCATAATTCATTGAATGAATGTACAGTGTTTCTCCAATGGTTCAGAGGGATTGTTCCACGCTGTTGTCATGTTTAGGAATGAAATATGATGACATCCATGTTGGGTAAATCCACCAAAATCGCATTACACCACCTGTGCCAAAACTTGAACCTTGTTTTAGGTCGTCTAAAATCTAGTCGTGCAATTGAATATGTTGGAACACCTATAGAAAAGGTGCACTACCAAATTCAGAAACATGTGAAACGACACTCCCACCACCACAAAAATGAAGCTGTGCCCATTTTTACACCAGGAGTAGTCTACTTGCATTCACAAACACGGTGGATCACATCTGCTCCGGCACCAAAATAGGTTTGTTTTCACACAGAGCGCACGGGAGCCTGTCAACAAAAGTAGGACCCTAATGGACAGAAAACCATTTACACTCATTCATACATGCAGAAAATGAAGAGTCCATGTTTATGAGCGAGAAAGGAAGCCAAAGACCCCCCCCCCCCCAAAAAAAATAACGACCACTGGTCTCATCTTATCTACTGAAGCTCCAACCTCATGATCAGTGTTTGACTTCTCAAAAGAAAATTTAGAGTGTACGTACTATACATTTTTTTCTAGCTTTGGAAGAGCTCCAGCTATATCCATCCATCCATTTTCCGATCCTCTTTATCCTCACAAGGGTCGTGCGGGGGTGCTGGAGCCTATCCCAGCTGCCTTCGGGCAGCAGGTGGGGGACAACACCCTGAACCGGTTACCAGCCAATCGCAGGGCACACAGGGACGAACAACGATCCACGCTCACACTCACATCTAAGGACAATTTTGAGTGTTCAATCAGCCTGCCATGCATCTTTTTGGAATGTGGGAGGAAACCGTAGAACCCGAAAAAAAACCCACGCAGGCCCGGGGAGAACATGCAAACTCCACACAGGGAGGCCGGCGCAGGAATTGAACCCGGTACCTCGGCACTATGAGGTCGACGCGCTAACCACCGGGGTGCCGCTTTAGCTATAGCAGATATGTGTTTTTCACAGCACAGTACATCAATGCAACACTCTGCAGCTAAAAGTCTGAAGGGAAATTTCAGTGGGAATACATGTGTGAAATGCATTAAAAACACAAGAGAATAACATGAGTCAATGGAGGCCGGAGTCGTAATGGCCCCAAATTGTTGTCATTGGAGGGAGCAGATTCCATTATGAATTCAGTGTAATGATGCTTATCAATGTAATAGACTCTGCAAACATTGCACCAGTCCAGATGCTGATGGGTTTTAGTCTGCTGGCAAAGCTCTAGTTGAATGGTGCCTCGAGCAGCAGCTACAACTTTAACTCGCCGTACTCAACAAGAGGCTTAATGGTTGTGTTGTTTGTGACTATTGAGCTGTTGTTCACAGCCCTGTGTGGACAAGAGCTTGAAATGCAGAAAGCATTTGTCAAGGCTTTGACGTAGTTCTTCCTGACTTTAGCCCGTTTACGCAGCGGGGCACAGTTATAGACTGGATTAGTCTCTGAAACAGAAATGGCAGAAGGAAATGCCACAATATGAAACACCAGACTGCCTGCCAAAAGTTGCACACGATGATACAGAGCCGCTCAGACACTCTCTCGCATACATTTTTCTTAACAGCTCAGCTAAACATGCAACAATGCCCGAGTAGAACTCGCAGCCATTGTAGATTGTGTTCACTGACAACAAGAAATAAAATCAGTTTAACCACCCCCACTGCGAGTTCAATGATGTGGGTCCCATGCAGCTTACAAAAAGGAAGGAGGAATTGTTGGTCGGTGAGAGAGACACGCTGTGATGAAATCAAAATCTTTCATCAGAGGGCTGCCTTTCATCACCTGATGCTGATTCCCCTTTTCTTAAAGCACTGGCCCAATGAGTCATTTAATTCACGAGGAAGAAGGGGCAAAAGATCTCATTTCAAGATGCTCCGTATCTGCTTTTCACTCCTTATCTACTTTCACTCTGCAGCTGCTAATTAGCAGACTAAACTTTGACCTGGATCTTGTTCCCGATTTTCATTTGAAAATATTTTAATACCAGTTTGACTGAAAAAGAAAAAAAATTCAAATGGAAGTTCACAGGACATTTCATGCTATGCATCCATAGAGATGACGGCTAAAAGCACAAGGATCTGGATTTGTTTCAGGTTACGCCCTCGTAACATCATAACAAATGCATGATCCTGTCAAATTGCTTGTGCTCATCTTTAATCTTACAACAGCTGCATCACAAGGAAAAAGTTCTCCTTTTAGCCTCCAATCTTTGAGGATCAATCCCTTTTTTTGACTCGGCGCACTCTCCGTGTTTCCCCATTCAGCGTTTTCATCTTCGAACGGAATACCGGTTCTGACTGCATGGATTTCTGAAAGAGGCTCAGACCAAGCAGCCGACAACACACAAGTAAAAGTGGGAAGGACAAAGTATGACGCTTCTGCTCTCGCTTTCTGTGTCACCTACACCCAAACTTCCTTTGAAGATGTGTTTACATGAATGTCTGCAAGGCAGCAGCACTGTTTGTATGATGCATGACATCAGCGTTGAAATGTTCCCATGCAAGAGCAGGCACACGTCAGCTTGCCTCTACACACAAACACAACCAGGGAGCTGACATAATATCTCCAATTAATTGTTATCGTATTCATGACGAGCCAGAAAACTTGAACCAAGATCTGCACAACTTTTGTAGTACAACCATTCTGTTCTCCTCAGAGATGACAGGAAACAAATGAGATCATTATATGCTTGCCAACTCGCAGTAGACCATTTCTGTTTGACCTGCAAAGATGAAGTACATTGCAACTGGGCCATACAGTGAAGGAAGATACAATACTGGTATTCAGTGTACACCAACACATCAACATCAAATGAAGTCTTATTCACTGCTCGGCTATCCTCTACATTTTGGCTAACCGACTCCATATTCCATAAATTTCCATCACACCTCCGACTCTGTCATTCAGACTTTTTAAAAAGCATTTCCCAGAGAAGTGCACAGTGCTGAGAAGGGACTTGCATGGAAAGCAGCAGTGTTCATTTGAAATGTTAGATTGCAGTGGCAGTCTAAGGTGCGGAGTGTTAAAAAAAAAGACTGCCACAGTTTGCTTTTCGCCAGTGGTGCTACTACTCAATGGGCAGGTAAACAAGCTCCCCCGGGGACTGCTTGAGTAGAAGCATTGATGGCGAAAGCCAAACTGCGGCAGGATTTTTCTGAACTTGGGCTTGACAACTCAGTTAGAATGTGAGCTTGCACACTCCATCTCTACCTTTTTGGTTTTATGTCCTTTACAGTTTTTCAGATATGTAAATGTAGTTTCCATCGTTCCCCTCCTCCTTTTTACGTTAAATTCACACCATTAGCGGCAGCAATGCTGGGCAATTTATTTGTAGTTGCCACAACGTCCTATCACAATGGCGTTACGATGGATTGTGTGATCAGTCCAGTATCTGGAATAGATAACTTAAAAACAAAATTGTTGCCTCATAAAGGTTTGTTTGTGTGTGTGTGTGTGTGTGTGTGTGTGTGTGTGTGTGTGTGTGTGTGTGTGTGTGTGTGTGTGTGTGTGTGTGTGTGTGTGTGTGTGAGTGAGTTGTATCACTGCTGCCGAGGCGAGATAAATTACAAATAGAAGCGTAAGTAGCAAAAATCCCACAAAATGATGAATTTTATATTATTGGGCATTTGGCCGAAACCTCAGATGTCACAATTTGGTACATTTTATGTTTTTGAGGTCTGTCCACATGTCTAGGTGTAGTTTTTACACATTTTTGACAAATCTAACGTCAAGTCAAGTCAACAGTATTCATAGAGCACTTTCGAACAGCCATCGCTGCATACAAAGTGCTGTACATGGAGCGATTTAACATACACAATAAACAGTAAGACGAATCGGTAATAAAGGCGGTGGAAAAGCACCAAACAGTAAAATCAAGGACAAACGTGTTGAAATTGACTTGCACTCTTTGACAATGTCATGGTAATGGTTGAACAAACATGTCGTTTTGGGGGTCTTCTTAAAAATGATGTTTTTGGTGGTGTAAAGATTCCACCCGGCGCCAGGGAAAGCTCAGCAAACAGGGGATTTTCTCCATTAAGGATTTCACTCGTGGGATTATTTTGTCACTCGGTGGAAGCGGTTCATCAGGCGCTGGAAAGAAAAATCCCTCATGTCACCCCCACTCTGCAGCTCGCCATGCTTGCTCCCATAGCTAATAACCCCTTCATCAATGGCAAAATCTGACAAGTCAGATAAACAAGCAAAACAAACAAGTCCACCAGGCCGCAGAGCAAGAATCCACACACACTGACCAAAGAAAACTGAGGTTCAGCGCAGGACATCTGCATGATGGAAACACCATCTCAAGGAGCCGTCTGCGTCGGAGTAGCGTAATAAGTCGCGGCCGCAGGCTTTCACCACCGAGTCCCCGATGCAGTCATCACTTATAAAAAAAAAATGTGGATGGACAGACCGAGAGATCTTCTAAGCTAGCCATTGAGTTACAATTCCGCACCTCTGATGTACCATTTTGCACATTTTGAAAAGGAAAGCAGCTGTTTCTATGTTTATGTAAAAATTACCCAAGCACTTTGATTTGGCAACTTTCCCAAGGTCTTCCTCTGTTTCTCTTGAATGTTTACTTATGGACAGTGAGGCCAAGTAGTCAGAGCAGTTGTGGAGAGGGTTATGTTTGTTTGTATTCTTTTTTATTCTTCATTTACACTTTGGCTGACAATATTTTCTTTTTTTCAGTGGGGAGTGCGGTGACTTCGGAAATGTACTGTACAATAACAGATGAAATGCAAATCTACATTTAAGATATGAACTTGATTTTTTTTTAACGCGCGTTCATCAATTTTAAGGAGTTTTGTCAAACTTAGATTCAGGTAAAAGGATGGCTGGGGAGACTGTCCCATTTCCTTTATATTAGCAGTTTTCAATTTAATTTCATTTCTTATTGATTATTTACTTTGAGGATTAACAAGTGTCTGGCCATTAGGACACATCATGTAAACATCCATCCATTTTCTGATCCGTTTTATCCTCACAAGGCTTGCGGCCGTGCTGGAGCTTATCCCAGCTGTCTTTGGGCAGTAGGCAAGGGACACCCTGAACCGGTTGCCGGTCAATCGCACGGCACACAGAGACAAACAACCATCCGCACTCACACCCACACTCACAACTGGGGACAATTTTGAGTGGTCAATCAGCCAGCCATGCATGTTTTTGGAATGTGGGAAGAAACCCGAGTACCCGGAGAAAACCCACGCAGGCCCAGGGAGTACATGCAAACTCCACACAGGAAGGAGCAGGAATCGAACCTGGTACCTCTACACCATGAGGCCGACGACCTAACCACTGGATCACCGGGCCACCATAATGTAAATGTGATTTTTTTTCCCCCCCCATCTATATCACCTGGGCCAATTGTGGCACGTGGGCCTGTGGTTGACAACCTCTGCTGCATTAAAATCTTTTGATGGAAAAAAAAAATAGCCATTTCCTCGCTTGCCAGTTCTTACCTACTGTACAGCTCATAGAATCAGCGTGCAATTATACGAAAAAGATGAAAAAAACGGAACAGTGGGAAACCAAGATGTAGTCCAAGAGGTTGTTCGGTGGCTAAAGGAAGCATAAAACCACTTCAGGCTCACATCCTACATGCAGTGAGATAGGCGGGCAGTCGGCTGCTAAGAGATGACTCGCTGCACCAGTAGAACCGTATATAAAATGCTTTTAGAGATGCTCTGCCCAACGAGAACAGCATTGATTCTTCACTGTCATTTTCCAAGATGGTATTCAGTAAATGAAGCAAGTGTTTCATGTCGGACGGCCCTTCTGTGACCCGTGAATGCGCTTGTTAAAGAAGAACACTATTTTGCAGGCTTAAAAGTAGCTCTCCCAGCTTCTCTTCCATTTCGAATCTTTTTCAGATCATTGTCTTCGCTTCAGGTTGCTCGATCGATGGGATGAAAAAGTATACCAAAGTGACGGATCAATTATATTGGTGTCTTCTTCAGGCAGCCGCGATGGAAACGTGGCAGTGATTATTATCCTGTGACATCACCACACCAATGGAGGCATCTTGCCTCTCATTTAGTAGATCAATACCTATTTCAACCATAAAGTTGTTCAAAGTTCAACATATGTCAGGAGTGAGGAGCCATCAATCGCATTTCCTCTTCCACACACACACACACACACACACACACACGCACACACAAATTTGAGAGATTGTCTGGCAGATTATGATTAGTGTGATGCACACTGAGGCAGGAAAATGGACAGCTAAACCATAATGCAAGGCTAAAAACAACTTTATTTTTCCTTGAGGTGCTATTTGTTCATGAAATACTTAATTTGAGGAACAAATTATTACTTTTGAGGATTTACTTTTATTTATTTATTTATTTATTTTGCCTGTTTATCCAAGGGCCCTGAAGCGAGGATTTTATTAAATCACAAAATGGAGCATTTGTAACGTACGGATGCATCTATTCAATATTTCAGTGTTCGAGTATCCTCCTGAAAATTCTGTAGAATAATTGTGTATTCCAGGTAAAAGATATTTACTTAACACATTTCATTTCATTACAAACAGCAAATTTGTTTCTGTTTTTATGTAACCAACAGACTTAATTTGTTAAATCCTCACCGTGAATGGCAGCAAACTGTATTTTATTGTGTGGAAGCATTTTCAATGGGGTAATTTCAAAAACGCATTCATTTAAATTTAAACTGAGCATTTCTTGTATTGAAACCATTTAATACAAAAAGGCCTAAACAGGCTTTGTGCAACTTACTACCTGTACTTTGCTGTTATAATTTGCCACTCTTTCCTTACATTTAGTATTGTGTGCAAATGACCTAGGTGTGAGTGTGGGCGTGGATGGTTGTTCGTCTCTGTGTGCCCTGCGATTGGCTGGCAACTGATTCAGGGTGTCCCCCGCCTACTGCCCAAAGTTGGCTGGGATAGGCTCCAGCACCCCCCGCGACCCAATGAGGATCAAGCGGTTCGGAAAATGGATGGATGGATGTATGGATGGATGACAAATGTTAAGTGAACTGATTTATACTGTTTGTGTAAAGTGTCAGTGCACATATTCATATTTTTCTTTGCCACGTGACATCATATCAGTTTGTGCATATATGTTTTTAAAGGTCAATATGTGAAACAGGTGGCACGCTGGTCAACTGGTTAGCACGTCGACCTCACAGTGCATCACTCCATGGTTTGTGGCCTGTGCCTGTGCGGCTTTTCTCCGGGTACTCCGGTTTCCTCCGACATTCTAAAAACATGCATAGAAGCTTGATTGAACACTCAAAATTGTCCCTAGCTATGATGTCTTTATGTGCCCTGCGATTGGCTGGCAAGCATTTCAGGATGTGCCTCGCTTTTTTCCCAAAGACGGCTGGATAGGCTCCAGCACGGTCGCGATGGATGGATGGATATGTGAAGCAATACTATTGGTGAGCCTCGTGTGAGGTCATTTGTTTATGATGAATAATCTCATTATTGAATGCAGTCATTTATGTAACATGGGTTCATGGTTACGTACTTTCTAGATGCATGGTGTTGATACTTTTGAAGATGATTCTGTGCCTGTGTTTTTACATAACCGCAGGAAAAAGATCAATCCAAATGGAAAACAAGTGTGCATTATTTTATGATCGTCTCCATTCTAAGTGCTCTAAGGGGGTCATGTCATGTTAGCATCCACTTGTGCTTTTTGCTTTGTTTTGAATAATTTGGTCATAAATATATTGGTAGCATGTCTGCTCAAAACACACCAAGAAAACATACAGAAAGGAATAGACTCTATTCTTTATGTGGTGGCACATTGCACTCCTATGATACATTGCATCTGTTGATAAATAATAGATGGGTGCCTGTATTGGATTCATGATAAAAATCCCCTCTGTGATGCTCTCATTACATCCCTGATGTAGTGTATATTTTTGTGCAAGTATGCCATGCTAGCACGTCAGAAGGAAAGGACGTCAGCATCATCAGGGTACTTGGAAAGTACTGTAGTTGGGCAGCCGGGCTATGAAGTGAAAAATCACCTCTAACTTACAATACCTTGCTGTGGCTGATGCTGATGATTCATTTAGTTTTTGCTTCAATTGCATTAATTGTGTTACATGCAAATGCTAAAATGTGTTAAGGAAATGACATTCTGGTGTTTTCAGTGAATTACAGGGTAAGCAATGCCAATTATTATGAAATATTGTATTGGTTTTCAGCAACATTGAATAGGAATGAAGAGGGACGTTGAATAGCTGGTACAAACTGTGGAGGTTCAATTTTGGGGCAATCTGAGTAGACGCTTAGTGTCTGACATGTATCCTAATGTGCCAATTTCAGTCACCCATGTAACTTTATAGAGCATATGTCCAGAATGAAAAAAGGGCAGGGAATGGCACTGGGACTGTTGAGCCTATAAAATAGCAAATAATATTAACTCAAATCCTCTCTTCTACTCTTGACATTTTATTACCAATACCCAAATATTCTGCAATGCTCCATTATTACGAGAAGAGCAAGAATGTATCAGTAAGGAAAGGCCTGTGTGGAGCTGCTTGTACCCACTACTCACAGCCCTGATAACGAGTTTCAGTTAACAGTGAATTCGACCCAAGGCAGCTGAATCACACACATGAAGAAGCTACAGTTGTAAGGCAGTATAAACCTTTTCTAAATAAGCCTACTGTTAAATATTGTGCCTCCCGTTAATTATTATGGATTCTTGTTTGCATCACTCCACTTTTATAGCGACAGTATTCCTTTGCGTCTGTGACGCGACCAAAGTCACCTCTATGTTTCATCATGCAGTTCCAGAGACTCCAGGGAATACAGGAGAGATGAAAACAAATGAATAGAGGAGCTAAACACGCCGTGGTTGCCACTGAAGGTTCATTTATGGCGGCAGAAAGGAGTGGCACCTGGAAAAGAAGGGCAATTCAAATACACTCCCTATGGTAATGCCTGTCTCTAAAATGTGCAAAAACACAAGCAATGATACCTGACTTCATATAAAATTAGTTTTTATTTTACCATGTTTGTTCATTTTCACCTTCGGTTTCTTCTTCCCCCTCCCTCTCTTTGTCAGCCCAATAATAATTAGAAATATGCACAAATTCAGAGTTGCTGTTTTTTTTTTTTTTAATTGTAAGACTCATCGGAGTTCTCATGAGAGGTCAAGCACAATAATAATAATAATAATAATAATAATAATAATAATAATAATACATTTTATTTATAAGCGCCTTTCAAGACACCCAAGGACACTTTACAATCAGGAACAAAAACAATAAAACACAGAACACAATAGTGGTTTCGCCTCTGGCGTTTTGTGTGACTTTCAGGAGCATTTCCACTCCAAAGTTGTAGTTATATGATGCTCTGAAGGAGGTGTAAAGATCAAATAAGTTCATAATAACTTTCTTGTTTCGATGAGTATTCTTGTGCAAACACTGAAAACTCTTTTGGGACGCACTTGGAAGAATGAGGTCACTGGTATTTTTCTGCAAGCCATAAACTACCATCGACGTGTACGTCGACAGGAGAACCAGGGAAAGAATCTCATGTTTATTCACACCAGTGGCACATAATTCAAAGCCCTTATTCATATGAAAATTCAACAGATAGCATCTTTAAACGTAATTCAGCTATCTCTCTCTACAATTTGCAGAGGCAAATTTTTTCGCTAACACTTTTTTTTTTCTGGCGTTCCTTCATTTTCAACCTGTCAATCATCTCCTCACCAATTCACTACCATCGCCTCTGACGCCCTCTTGAAACAGTCACGGATTGCCATCATTTTTCTCTACTATATTCATGAAAACTGATATTTCAAGCCGCTGGAAATAGGGACGAACGTGTGATCACGATGTCAATTCAAAATAAACATTGCTCCAAAAGCGATTGCGAATGTGACACACTCAGCTAGGGACAAGTCATTTGCCAAACTGTGGAGCACCACAACAAACATCAGGCCATGGCGCACACAAGTAAACATAAAATGAAGGCAACTTATTCAGAGGTGGCAAAAAGAGAACAAAGTGAAAAACAGCGGGGCCATAAAGACCACCAGGAGCCTCTTTCACAACAGGTCACTGCAAAATTTACTCATCAGACATACTAGTCAAACTGGAATTAATCACCCAGTGCCTGTCACACAGAACCCGCTCGAGTGGGATTTGTCTTTGTCTGTGTGTGATTCACACGGAAGTGGCTCCCCGCAAACTAATAATTGGATGTGTGACGACATCCGCCCCAGCGTCTGGCATGACAGGAGGGAGACAGCCAAAGTGTGGCTTTTCCCTATTCAAATAGACACAAAATTACTGTAGACCACTTCCATAACACAAAAGACCCCATTGGACACAGACCCATAAATAAAACATAGAAACCAATAACCATTTCTTACGCTTGGAGTGCTTCAAAATCCCAGCGGGAGAATGTCAAATAACAGCACGAGAAAATCTATGATTTCGGGCACCTGCAGGATGCCATAAAAAAGAGAGAGGTCATTGATATTTAAATGGTGCAGCTTTGTGTGTATTGTGGGGGAGATGGGGTGGCAGCTGTGTGTCCTCCGGCATCCTGTGTGATCTGGCAAATCGGATACCATAATAAAGTTGACTTTGGAAGTAATTTACTTCCAAAAGCAACTGCACATGAATCAATCCATCCCATTATTTCCCACTTACATGACATTTGCCTTTTGAACAAAAGCAGACTCACAGTGATTATAACAAGTAGCTCTGCAATCATTACATTAAAGACCTTCACGTGATGCAGAATGCAGCTACGCTTGCAAACACCATATTTAACTGTTTTTTTTAGGACCAGTTACAGAAGTGCACACATTTTTGTACAAACTATTTGGACAACACAAGCTTTGCCATTTCACAGCCATTATAACTAAAACAGCACAACCACATAATATAGTAAGCAGTGTGTGTGTGTGTATATATAATATATATATATGTATTAGAGCTGTCAAACGATTAAAATATTGAATCTAATTAAAAATGCAACTGTCATAATTAACTCAAATGGACTAAAAAATTAATCGTGATTACTCACACGTTTTTTTGTCCTATTTTTCCCCCATTTTAATGCTCTCATCAACGTGGAATCATGAATCAGTTTTCTATGTGCCAAATGCAAATATTTACTGAAATAACAATTTTGATTTTCAATTTTACATGAACATTTTTCACTTGGAGCAGTTATTCACACATAATCTCTCACACAATATTACTGTCCATCAACAACAATGAAAACAATATTTTGTCACACAACAGCTGCTTTAACAGCTTTTTTAATAAAATCAAAACAGAGCAATATAACATTATAAAGTGCACATCTAAGGTAAACTAGTACTCAGACTATAGTAGATTTAAACCATGGTTACATACTTCGTTTTTCTCAAGTTTACTGTGAACACAGCAGTCTGTTTCTGTATGTTTGTTGAAGAATAACGAGACACCAGACACCAGTGTTCATTATGTGCCGCTGTATTCAAAACTGCCCGCCGTACAAAAAAGTGCACGCACTTCTCCCGTGCTGCTGGGGCAAACCATTCTGAAAGGGGGAGGGGGGGTCACTCCCCCTAACACAGTCAGTTGATTGTGTTGGTCCTTCTTGTGCAGAAGTCTCTCTACAGTTTTTGTGTAGACCTCATTTCGAATGACAACACTGGAGACATTTTATTTTCACTAGGTCGCTACCACTGTCAGACAAACACAGAGAAGCTCCACTCGCTATATTTATATGGACGCAGAACACTGTAACCTTCCACACAAAATAGTTCCAAACAAGTAACATCCGCTTGTGACGTGTGCCGCGTTAATCTCGCGAGAAAAAATTTAATCCCGTTAAAATTCATTTAAATTAATGCCAATAAAAACGCGCTAAACTGACAGCTCTAGTATATATATATATATAGAGAGAGAGAGAGAGAGAGAGAGAGAGAGAGAGAGAGAGAGAGAGAGAGAGAGAGAGAGAGAGAGAGAGAGAGAGAGAGAGAGAGAGAGAGAGAGAGGTTACATGGAAGTTGAATGCCCGGGAAATAGCTTTCGAGTCCTCGCTAAATTATTTGTTTGCATTTTTGTTCATATTTTTAATTATTTTATTTTATACACACACACACACGCCCGATGGTCAGCATGTCGGCCTCACAGTGCAGAGGTCCAGTGTTCGATTCCGGCTCCGGCCTTCCTTTGAGAAGTTTGCATTGTCTCCCCGTGCCTACCCGGGTTTTGTCCGGGTACTCCAGTTTCCTCCCACATTCCAAAAAAACATGTGTGGGAGATTAATGGAACACTCTGAATTGTCCCTTGGCGTAAGTGTGAGCACAAATGTTTTTTGGTCTA
Source organism: Hippocampus zosterae (assembly GCF_025434085.1). Taxonomy (NCBI): domain Eukaryota; kingdom Metazoa; phylum Chordata; class Actinopteri; order Syngnathiformes; family Syngnathidae; genus Hippocampus; species Hippocampus zosterae. Next base: position 8,112,341 of record NC_067460.1, read on the forward strand.
TGTGCCCTGCGATTGGCTGATAACCAGTTCAGGGTGTGCCCTCCCCGAAGCAACTGGGATAGACTCCAGCACACCCCTCCACCCCTGTGAGGTTAAGCGGATCAGAAAATGGATGGATAGATATCGACTAAAATCTCATCACAAAACTTGAATGGTGGCATTAGGGCAAAGAAAAATAAAACCCAGTGCATGTAAGATGTAGTTGTACGGAGGGCACACAAACATTCGATGCAGGTCTCCATATACCACATACAGAAATCTTTCTCTTCCTCCATGTTATATTACTTTCAACCGCTAGGCCAGGAGGGTCATTACAGAAACAAACATTCATTCATTCATCTTCCTAACCGCTTGATCCTCACTAGGGTCGCGGGGGGTGCTGGAGCCTATCCCAGCTGTCTCCGGGCAGTAGGCGGGGGACACCCTGAATCGTTTGCCAGCCAATCGCAGGGCACACACAGACGAACAACCATTCACACTCACACTCACAGCTAGGGACAATTTAGAGTGTTCAATCAGCCTGCCATGCATATTTTTGGAATGTCGGAGGAAACCGGAGCACCCGGAGAAAACCCTCGCAGGCCCGGGGAGAACATGCAAACTCCACACAGGGAGGCCGGAGCTGGAATCGAACACGGTACCTCTGCACTGTGAAGCCGACATGCTAACCACTGGACTACCGTGGCTGAACTAGTTATCAGCCAATCGCAGGGCCCAGAAACAAACATTTCTTTAAATAATACAAGTTTCAGGGCTATAGCACCATCAAAGTATCTTGTTTTTTTTTTTAGTCATAGACTAGTCTCAATGAACACTTCACACACTGTTGCTTTTTGAAAGCCTCCATAAATATGGACAATTATTAAGTGAAATAATGCTGTAGGTGTCTTCCCTTGCTAGATAAAACAAGAAATGTGGTACATAAAAGGACAAAGAAAAAGTTTTCCATTCACATATTCTGCCTTCTTATGATGAAACAATAAATTAAGACTTTGATGCAAATTCATGCTCCTCTAATTTCAAACAAAATATTTTCTAAAACTCCTGGGTTGGGTCACAGCTAAAGTAAATTGGGTGTTGTGGTCTTCAACAGAAATGTGTTTGATGCATACCGCAGGCAGCCAATGGAGATGCTTATTGATCATGCAATGTAAAGTTTCTATTTGCCAGTTCTTTAATCCAAGGACTACCTGCAATCACAACAGGTCATTCATTATTGCTTGTAATCGGATGACGAAATGTAGCTTTTGAATATACTGAATTACATTAATCCATTCATCCATTTTCTGATTTGTTTTATAGTCACATGGGTCGCTGGCCGTGCTGAAACTTATCCCAGCGGTCTTCGGGCGGCAGGCGAGGGACACCCTGAACTGGTTGCCAGCCAATCGCAGGGCACACAGAGACAAACAACCACCCGTGCTCACACTCACACCTAGGGATAATTTTGAGTGTTCAATCAGCCTGCCATCATGTTTTTGGAATGTGGGTGGAAACCGGAGTACCCGGAGAAAACCCACACAGGCCCGGGGAGAACATGCAAACTCCACACAGGAAGGCCGCAGCCAGAATCGAACCCTGCACCTCTGCACTGTGAGGCCGGCGTGCTAACCAGTCGACGACGGGCCACATGGATGACCTTGTATTTGAAAAATGCTGCAACTTTGTGACTTGTTATGCAGCAAAAAGTAACTTTTCCGCTCAGGGTGTTGGTGTTGCCAGGCCACGACACTCTCTGAGACAGATGTTGAGCTCTGCTCAGCCATCTACACTTACCGTAATAACACCGGTGCTGGGAGTGAAGGTAGGATTCCTGGGGGTAGCCGGTCCAAACACTTGTGCACAGGCATGGATATGCCAAAAAAGGTTCAACTAGCAAACATCTTAAAGGTGACCACATACGAACAAGACACTTAAGGGAGGCACTGCAATGACCATTGTGCGGCAAGTACGCATACATTATTTAGCAATAAAAGTGCGCTTGTGAGAAAATAAGACACACACACACACACATACACATCAACTCCAGTGTATCCAAGTGACAAGATATTCATTTTGAGGGCAAGGGAAGGTCCATCAGGCGGGTGCATATACGTGCGCGGATGTGCGTGCGTTTGCGCGTGTCTGTCTCGTGTTCCTCCATTTCTGAGGCTTTCTGTCATACCTGAATTATCACATGATTTGCTCCCAGCCTCCACTAATACAGGATTGTTCATGACTGAGGGAATCATGAAACTACATTCACATGAAAACAAAATTCAGCTATTAGATGTCTAACCTACCATGTTTTTATGATTCATTATGTAAATTGCAAGAATTTGTACATGGCTGTGAAGCATTTTCTTACACGAAAACACCAGTGTGGCTCAGATATAAACATTTAGCCTTGATTAACACCTCCATTCAAACAAGAATTTGAGGAGGATGTAGGCAAAAGGATCTCTTTCTCTCTCTCTGTCCCAGAGAGAGAGAGAGAGAGAGAGAGAGATTTATTAAAACCTCATAAGTTCATAAGTGCTCTCAGTCTCAACCTTTCCAGATATGGAGAATATCAGTGAATTCTCAGGGAAAGGCTGAAATTGAGAGTGAAAAATGGAGCGCGAGACACATCCTGAGGGAAGTGAGGAATAGTGATAAGACCTGGATAAGTCTTGCTCTCTGTAATTGCCTCCTTGCTAATGCTTCACCACGAAACCAAGTGGGAGAGTGAAAGAGGATGATCGCCCAAGATGACGAAGGAGATTACATTTGTGATATCATTGTCAAAGGCAGAGAAGTCAAATACATAGATGGCAGTATGACAGAACAATGGCTGAATGAGTGGAGTGAATGGATGCAAAGTAGTGGGAGGAGCAAGTACACAGTGACCCAGATCCTCCCGCACGTTAGCATGGGAGGGAATCTAAGGCAGCGTCTGCAGAGCGGGAATACAGGATGAAGAAGACATATTGCATAGGAATAGCAACAAATACACCACCGAGAAAAAGTCCAACAACTAGACCATATCACTCCTACATATGTGTGGGGTCGTGTGTTTTTTTAACAATAGCTAGCTCTAATTGAGGACTAATGCATGCGTTGGCACCCATCCCGCATGGTTTCCTTTCGCAGCACGGAGGGAGTAATGGCGTCTTTAGCATAATGTTGAAACCAAAAACAACCCAGACCAAAGACAAGTTCATAAGCAACAGGAAACTCACACACAAACATAGTTCCTCCACTTGTTTATTCCTTTGCAGCTCAATAACAAAAAAGGCTAAATAACAGAGTGAAAGACAATTTCCAGTATAAACACGGGCTGGGCATGCATCGTTAAAAAGCTTTGTACACAAAGCTGTGCCCACCTGCTTATTTCGAGATTATTTAAGATGAAGAAAGTTACGCATAATCATCATCCGCTCATTAGCAAACACAATATACTGCTTAATGATAAACACCTATTAAGTGTCAAGCATTTAAAGGGTAACGTTTATGGAGCAATTGTTACTTTCTGCCTCGAATGGGAGTCACTCTCTCTCTCTCTCTCTCTCTCTCTCTCTCTCTCTCTATATATATATATATATATATATATATATATATATATATATATATGTATGTATATATGTAATAGATTGGTAGTAGCAATACAAAAAAAGAAGGATCTTGTCCTCCATACTCCATTCCCTTTTTGCATGTCTGCAAGGAGAGCACCCTATCATCTAGAAAAATGACACTCAGGTGTCACTTTGTGAGCCATAAGTGCTTTTTATCATTGAAACGTCGCACATTCCCGCACCATTTATGCCCATCCATTTGTCACTCGTCAATCACTGCTGGAGCTGATGATATCTGTGACCGCCTGTCAAGTCCCAAGTGTTTTCTCACTCATCTCCACCCCTCCAATCATCATGCACAGTGCTATATGCACACGGCCGCCCGTAGAAAATGCACAAGTAACGAGACAAATGCAAAGTCATCTTATGTTTGGACAATGAATTGCTCCGTTGCTGTTTTCTGGGTCGTTTCAGCACCAAGGACAGTGTTCCACTTTTCCGTTTTGCTATTTATCCCACTGCAGCATGATAATTCCCCCAAAATAGTATGTGTCATTCCCAAGGAAGCACCTAATGTTTCAACATCTTTCGCGTTTATTTGGAAAATGTCATATTTCAATATTAATCAATATTTTGATCTGCTATATTCAGCTAATAATGTATCGACTGTACTTATTTGATGGATGACTGCCAGCGGGACAGACACTGAGAAGATGCTCATACTTAAATAACATTTTTATCAATCAACGTGTAAGTGGAATCAAGCAGGATCAATTTTCAAAGCTGATCGTGTGATCGCGGAGCAACAACCGTCGTTCGCTCTCAGAGGTCCGCTCCCGCCGATATTGAAGACAATTTTCCTGTGTGCCGAGTCGTTTCTTTAACTTTGTCCAAGAAAATCTCTGACATATGACCATATTTTGTTATTTTTATGTGAACTGTTCTACGGTTGCAGCTGTTGTGAAAAGCATGATATAAATAAAGATGTATTGTACAAATGCTTGTGATGATCTATACAAGTCCATCAGCTCTGCCAGACCAACTTCAGCTTGTCAAAGGCTAGAATATGTGATGAGAACAAATTACTTTTTTGCGAAAATTGTCATTACCGAGTACATATAAGGAAGCAGATTTACAATGTGTGAGCATTTAACATCGAGGGATAATGGAGATGGGTTCATGTGCGTGTATTTCTCAGCTCGCAGCATGTGGGAACGTGCAATAAGAAGGAAACAATGAACGCTTGATTAATATGTTTGAGCGCGCTGCCAGTACCTGTCGATAATCATCAACCTTGCAAAACATTAGCAAATAGGCAGCGATAATGGTGTTTGTTTGAGTCGTGTGTGTTGACTGCCAATGAAGACCGAGCAGTAGCATGGAGGAAATGGGGATCTGATAATCTGGAGAGGCTGATCTACTATAAAATTGGTGTTGGCCTCAAGAAAAAAAAGACATTCTCCTCAGTCTTTGTCAAAACATTGAGCGCTGTTAACCAGCTGAATATTGTATTTTTGCAAGAAATCAATATATGAGGAGACAATCATCCAGCACTAAATGTAGTGGAAACTGGTTCCAGTAATTCGCATCAGTGTGTGTTCATGATCATGCATAATGCACGCATGCATAAATCCTACAATGATGCATTCAGACATACTGCTGAGAGCATTCATTTAATATTTTACCATAATTTCAAAGTAGGTACAAGTGTAACTGCAGACAAGACTTTTTTTTTTTTGTCATTAAAAAATGTCTCTTGTGGTAGAAAATGCTATCACGGACTCAAATAAATCTCAAAAAATGTTTTGACCGCCCAAATGTGTTGCACGACTTAAGAGTAGTGTGGAAGAATGTGGCTCGTGTTCACTCCTGTGCCCAGTCACGTTTATGGACCGTATTAACCTCAACAGAGCATGGCTCAAAAAAATATTCTTGCCCTTTTCTTTTGTAAATATGTTCAGCGGCACAGTGCCAATATCTCCTCCACATCTTTTGTTTGTCTCACTTCCCAGTGGCGTGTTATTCATGACAGGTTTTTGTGTTGAATAGACTGGTAAGGATTTTGTTTACTACTTTTTCTCAAAAATGCAAGTAAATGTTTTACATTCAGAATCTGCTAAAAAGAAAAAAATATTTTTAGTAGATTCTGAATCTGCCCTTGTATCTTCTCAAGCAGGTTTCAATCAGGTTCAAATCAGGTTTTTACTGGATAATAATTGGAACACTGGTGAATAGCAACATTTAATCAGAAATAACCTTGTGTCGCTGAACTAACTTTGTCTGTTTGATGCTGATTCTCAAAAAATGTCGTTCCTTTTTTTTCCAGCACGTCAAGATTTTGGAAATCTATAATCTTGCACAATGCTGATTCTACCATGTACCATCATTTGTAGCAAAATAAATAAATACATAAAAATCCAACATTTGGTAACGTAAACCTAAATTCATCATCCTCATTATTATTATGATTATTATTGGGTAAACCTGATGTGCATGGGGAAAAAATAAGATACTTCTACACATTGACCAGGGACGTAGAAACGGATGTCACGTTGACCTTTATAATGGAGGTGCCCAACCCAACTTTCAATCACATTATATATATATATACAGTGTATATATATATATATATATATATATATATATATATATATATATATGGGCGGCCCGGTAGTCCATTGGTTAGCACGTCGACTTCACAGTGCAGAGGTACCGGGTTCAATTGCAGCGTCGGCCTCCCTGTGTGGAGTTTGCATGTTCTCCCCGGGCCTGCGTGGGTTTTCTCCGGGTGCTCCGGTTTCCTCCCACATTCCAAAAACATGCATGGCAGGCTGATTGAACACTCTAAATTGTCCCTAGGTGTGAGTGTGAGTGCGAATGGTTGTTTGTTTCTGTGTGCCCTGCGATTGGCTGGCAACCGATTCAGGGTGTCCCCCGCCTACTGCCCGAAGACAGCTGGGATAGGCTCCAGCACCCCCCGCGACCCTAGTGAGGATCAAGCGGCTCGGAAGATGAATGAATGAATGAAAAATATAATCAAATGACAAAAATATTTAGCTACATAAAATACACCTGATCAATTTGTCAGCTTTTTATAAACATTTACACCAATGTCCAACATTAAGCATGGGTCTCCAATTTGCACAGCAAATCAATTAGGCTTAGGTGTCTGAATGACTATCCGCTGCCGATAACGGACAAAAGGAAAATATGATGAGGAGACACCCACTCGCTGTGCAATGCAGCCAGGACTCCGAGCGACTGAACAATGTGCTGGCATACATTCTTGGGCTGTTACGAAGCAACCTGCTTTGACATTTAAAACGACAAAGGAAGGTGAAGAAGAAAAAAAAACATCAGCATCAAAAAGAAAAGAAAAGGAAAGGAAATTGTCTGTGGTACTCTTATATGAAAAGAAAACGTGGCGCTGCAACCATTTCCAGCAAGTAGTCAAGGAGTAGTCAATGTTTTCTTGTTGTCTTCCAATGCTTTATTATAATTCCTTTCCAGTGACAACGTAAAAATGCTATTCAATTCACCTAACCTGCATACTTTTGGAATGCGGGGGGAAGCCTGGGTACCTGGAAAAACACGTTAGAATGGGGAGAACATGCTAACGTAACCCAGGAGGGCCTGAGCCAAGACTTAAACCCACAATCTCTCGACTGGTAAACAGATGTGTCGACTCAGCGTGCTGCCAAAATCAATGTTGATTAAATGGTGGCTCAAGGTTTTTATTTCTTTTCACTCACCAAAGCAGAATTACTATGCAACCAAATGAATGTGAATTGGTTCATTTTGTAAAAAAATAAATAAGTAAATGAATAAACAACAAGACTGTTGTGTTTTAACTTGATTTCAGGGAATTGACTGAATGTGTGAGTGTGTTATGTAGTTGAAGAGAAAATTAGCTTTTGGGAAAAAATAGACGTTGACAAGGAAAAAATAAAGACTAATGGTGTTTGCAAAGAAGGTACTACGTATTTGTCGATTTGTCCAAAGAGAGTACAGCATTGGAAGACTGGACAGATTTTATTGCCATTGATTATTTTGTTGAAAGATTTACAAGTATGCAAGTCACAGCAACACAGATTCTTGATCATTATTATTGTTTTTAAATAACAATAATATTGTTTTTAAAGTCCTTGTTATCTTTCTTCCACAATCCAGAGACTTGTTTTGTTGTTTTCCTGGCCACATTTGCGGGGCTCACAATCCTCAGTCAAAATTCGGCCACTTGTGTGGGTTCCAATAACTGCAAGATTAATTAAGATTAGGACTGCAAGATTCATAAACAGCTTTTATCCTCAAGCAATAATCCTTGTAAACAGACGACAATAACATTCATGAAATTAATTTGACTTAATGGCTGTTTTTCCAAATTGCATCGACTAAATGTGATTCTAAACGTTTGATTTTCTAATTTTCTTAAGTGCGTTGTGTGGGATGAAGTGATTATGACCAATAATGGAAAAGGACATAAGACAGTATTTTCAATTTGCGGCATTGAACTGGTGGTGCCAAGAGGAATATTTTCTCTGGCAGCAACATTATATTTGTGTGTGTGTTTTAGCTTTTATTTTTTTATGACGTATTGTATTCATGCATCAAGCAGGAGCAGAGTTTCAAACTCCATCTTATTTATCAATGGTACAGTGGTGTGAAAAAAATAGGATTCACCCGCTTCCTGATTTGTGTTCTTTGCATATTTATATCACATACAAAGGTTTCAGTTCGTCAAGTTCATGCTGTGAAAAAGTAATTGACCCCCCCCCCCCCCTGTTAAATTACACAGTAACTGTGACTAACAACAGTTTTGGGAAAGCTGAGTTCAATTTCACAGGCAATACCCGAGCACTACATTTGCTGAATCAATAAAACACATAAATAGAATCTGTCAGACAAAGTGAAGGAGGCTACAAGATCTCAAGGCACGATCTGAAAAATTCTGAGAAAAAAAGTTTTTGAAATCTGCCAGTCTGGAAAAGGTTACAAAGCCATTTCCAAGACTCTGGGGCTTCAGTAAACCACTGTCAGACCCATTATCCACAAATGGATAAAACTGGGAACAGTAGCAACCATTCCCAGGAGTAGTCGACCAGCAAAAATTACTCCAAGAGTGTGACAACAACTCCAGTTCAGGTCAGAGTTCACAGCCCAAACATATAAAAAAAACACACATAAACACACTGGCCAAAAATGGGATCCATGGGAAAGTCCCCAGGCAAAAACAACTGCTGTCCAAAAAGAGCACAAAAGATTGCCTCCCATTTGCCAAAATGAGATGATCTCATGACGTTTGGAAAAACATTCTGTGGACTGAAGAGTCAAAAGTTGATGTGTGAAGATGTGTGGCCCGTGACATCTGGGGGGAAAATGGCACAGCGTTTAATAAAAAGACTATTAGGCCAACAGTGAAGCATGTTGTTGGCAGTATGATGGTCTGGTGCTTTGCTTCCTCAGGACCAGGACAACTTACTATGATTGATTGGACAATGAATTCTGCTGTCTACCAGAAAATCCTGATGGAGAACGCCCGACAATCACATTGGGACCTGAAACTCAAGCGCTCTTCAATCATGCAGTAGGACAACGATCCGAGAAACAGAAATAAGTCCACCTATGAATGTCTGGAAAAAAAACACACAGGTTTTGGAGTGGCCAAGTCAAAGTCTGGATTTCAATCCAATTGTGACGCTGTGGTGTGACCTTAAACAGGGAGTTTATGCTAGAAAACCCTCCAATATGCCAGAGTTGAAGCAATTCTGCAAAGAAAAGTGCTCCAAAATTCCTCCACAGCAATATGAACGACTCATCACCAAGTAACCAAAAACGCCTGATTTCAGTTTTGCTGGTAACATAAACCATTATTAGGTTCAGAGGGCAATTACTTTTTCACATAGGGCAGGCTTCGATTTTTCTTTGTATGTGTTTGTGTGTTTGTGTGTGTGTGTGTGCGTGTGTGTGTGTGTGTGTTTTTGTGTGTGTGTGTTGGTGTGTGTGTGTGTGTGTGTGTGTGTGTGCGTGCTTTTGTGTGCCTGTGTCCAGATAAATTAAATTGGCATTCAGAAACTGCATTTTGTATTTCCTTGAGTTGAGTAAAATTGGTTTGAAATCTTTGTGTGTGATAAATATGCAAAGAACACAGAAATCAAGGGGGGCGGGCAGGGGGCGATACTTTCACAGTAGTGTGTGTATATATGTAAACTCAAGACTTACTCATGGTGTTGAATTAAATACTCCAACAGAGAAAGAACAATGATGGATGGGTGAACACAAATCTGCTACTACCACCAGAGAATAATAAAAATCAAACATTGACAAGAAATGTAATTCTTACTTCGTATTACTTGTGAAATGCCACTCAGCATGATGGAAATCCCTGCGTCAACTTCCTCCCATGCTCGAGTGTTGGGAGGGCACACGGACGTGTTTGTGTACACAAAACTTTTGGCGGGGTTCTTTTTGTTTTTTGTTGTTGCTAGAAATCAAGTAGATTTTTAGAACAAATTTATTCTTTTTTTTCTGTTTTTCTCCATTCTCAATCATGAATTCTCCGTGCCGCTGAACTCACTTTTACCATCGATATACATGAACTCAAATGTATTTCTCAACTCAACTGTATTTATAGAGCACTTTCAAACAGCCATCGCTGCATACAAAGTGCTGTACATGGAGCCACTATCATACATATAACTTAATTAGTGCCCCTTTTATTTAACAAAATGCTCCTTTTGCGCTGTGTGCCCACAGGTAACACGAGATGTTGTTTCAATTTGGAGGAAGGATTGGAGTGATGTGCAGCGGGCGCCATTTTGAAGGCGTAGACCCGCGATGATCCAGGACCTCCACTTCGTTTATTTCCATGTACTGTAGATCTGTGTCATTAGCGCACTTTTACAAAATAATTATGAATCCCTGAATTTTTAAGCCATTTCCATGCAGTTTGCTTTGTTGAAAATGTCAGTTGTGGCGACAATACAAAAAAGATCATTGGGTGTTGAAAATATTTCTTTGATCATAAATATTTACTCAAGAAATAGTAAGGTGTAAAACAGATACCAGTTAGGTGCATGAGGCCCACATGCCACCAATATTATTATAAAAGCAATCTATATATATATTGCGCGTCGTCCCGCACGCGGTCTGTCCTTCCGTCTGTCCCTTTTCAAAACGTACCTACTTCACCGTGCCGCAAGCGCGCCGCCACTGCGCCGCTCAGGCAGTGGCTCTCTACGATGGCGCGGGCATCTTAGGGAAAAAATGTTGTCTACCCACAAGCATTGCAATGAAATTGTTAGTTATTTAGTAGAGCTAAACATCTCTTTATTTTCGCGATAAGCAATGAAGATGAACAAAAAGTTGAACCAAGCAACAACACTTATGTGGGCCGAAGGCCCACCTTACCAGCCTTCCGCAGGAACTAGCTGATGAGCCGCCCGGAGGGCGGCGAACCACCACCTTACCAGCCTTCCGCAGGAACTAGCTGATGAGACGCCCGGAGGGCGGCGAACCAGCTAGTTTTATATATATTAAAACGCACAAATAGATATTATTGTTATATATATTCTGTATCAAATATGATGTATACATGCACATTAACAAGCATGGTCCCCATCTCCCACGAGTTCCAAAATCCCATCTGTGCCCTCGGCGCAGAGCAAAGCAGCATTATTCAATATCTGTGATTTTCCTCCATATTGCTGAGCCCTGCCCGCCTAACTGCAATGGCCCAGCTTGGATTTGGCCCACATCTTGTTTCAAAGTCTTGCTGGAGGATTTATAGCATGCCCTATAATGCACATTCTCCTGACAATAAGCAAAGATGAATGCGTCTGGGTTTGTCTTCCTCCCACTTTTTCACATGTTGTATAAACACAACAACCAGAGACACATCATCACACACATACAGAAGCCGTTTATTAAAATTCCAGAACTGTGTCAATTAAATCAGATCTCCCCAACATCATTATAGAGTCGTTTCTTACATGCACAACTGACAGGAGAAATGTACCACATTTTTATCTGGACATAAGGAAGCGGCAAAATGGTTCCACCAACAAAGAGAAGCAGTGGGAAGCTGAATTAAAATACACTGTCGATAATGAGCTATCTAAATTCAGAGTTTATATTGCTGGGAATTACACAAAAGCGTGGCTCCAGGCAGCACTGGCAGAAATTCGGCAGCTTTTTTCTGCTTCACTGCCTCATGATTCTCCCTGTCGAGAGGCAACACACGGTCGGTCCTGGTGAGAGCGTCCGAGCCGCTGAATGTATCTGCAGGGCAATATTTTAGTTTATACCAACATCTTTTCTGCATACTTGGTGGCTGTCAACATGTTTGCCGCAATCTGTCGCTCTCCCCCATGTGCTTGGCCAAACACACCTAAACACACTTGCATGCACAGCACAGGATGTTAGCTCTCTAAGCTCTGATTGCTGACAACTCTGAAGCACATACTAAGTGGATACACACACATTTAGACACACGCGGCAACTTTAAAAGGATGACTCGAGGGTGACAGCGGTTAAAGAAGGCTGCACAGCCACGGTCTCCTGGAACGAAACGGTGGCTAAACAGAAAATGACAGCACTACCGGCTCTTCAAAGTTATCTGGAAAACAGCATTGCGGACGAGCGCTACAATAGTGCAGCCTGCAACACAAATGAAATGAAAGTACTATTTTAGTTTTAATATCAAAAACTGTCAGAGGTATTAGGTTGGCACATTTTTGCAAGATGTTTCTTTATCCTTTACTGGAGAAAGAAAAAAAGCCAGTTGAATCCTTGTATACAAGTACTTCACTTAACTGAGTGTCAGCTACATGTATAAAATAGTACCGTATTTTCCGGACTATAAGCCGCAGTTTTTGTCATAATTTGGCCGGGGATGCGATTTATACTCTGGAGCAACTTATGTGTGAAATTATTCACACGTGATTGTCATTTCACATGTAATTTTCAAATTAAACCACCAGAGGGCGATCTTGGTCTGTGTTGATAAATCAACGACGAGTCTGATGTAAGCGACGTAGAAGATAAAGCGGTGCATTGTCTACCTCCCGAGTTGGGGGAGTCGTTTGAAAAGTGGATGAAGATTTCATTGGATTTAGTGATTTGGAGTGAAACTGATAGTTTGGTAAACTTGTTAGCATGTTTTTTATGCTAGAGTTATCTGAATAACTCTTAATATGTTACGTCGTTACTGACATTATCAGACATGTCAGTCATGTAACATTAGTATATTGTACACTTATTCAGCCTGTTGTTTTCTATTTTATTTTAATTTTAAATTGCCTTTCAAGATGGCATGTACCTGTGTGTTTTTGGTGTTGGATTTTATCAAATTATTTTCCCCCAAAAATGCGACTTATACTCCAGTGCGACTTATGTAATATATATTTTTTTCCTTCTTAATTATGCATGCTGATGCGACTTATAATCAGGAGCGATGTATAAATCGAAAAAAAACTATGCTTGGATTATTCTTATGTTTTTTTTTAACAATTAGTACAGTGCATATTTTAACGTCTTGCTTCTTTTCTTCTCACAAGACATACATTTGAATACTTTGCGGATGCCTCTAGAAATCTGGCATACAGGAATGTGTAAACACACAATTGGTCAAAGAAAATATGTTCCACACAAGAAGTCTTCCCAAATCGACTAAAAAAAATGACAACATCAAAATACATATCAACAATCATGCATAACGTGCACAGGTACGGTCTCTAATCAACAGTGAATGGCGCTGGGTTTTCCAGCCTGACAAAATTAACACGCAACTTTGAACCTTCAGAGTGGTCGTGTGAAACTTTTAGCTTGTTTTCACAACACTCATATTTTTAAAATGCATTGCCAACATTTTTTTTGTTTTTGGGCCTCATTCTTTTAATGTTCTCTCATATAAAATGAATGTCACAGCGTAAAACTTGTGATCAGTCATTTTCCTTTCCACAAGCAAGGTCATTCAGTCCCTGATAAATGGACGAATAAAGCAATTCAGGAGATAGAACATACGTATCAGTCTGACGATGCTTGTTCAACAAGGTTAAAGCTTAAAAGTGGAGGCCAGGTCAAGGCCTGCGTGTGTTTTCATTGCAGCTGGCCAAGCACCGACAGGGAGGTTCTTACCTGTGTCACAAGACCCCAAGGGCGACACCTTTATACACTCGTAGTGTCTCGGAGCAGACAGACCAAATTGACAGGTGTCACCTTGTTATTATTCTCCAGTGCCAAAGCTCAGTCTGCAGGGAGTTGATTAGCAAGAACCTGTTGCCACATTTACTCACGGCACAGTGCCAAGCTCATGAGAGAATTGAGCAGACAAGCCGCATCGGGGACACTGGTCGACCTAAAATTAGCTCAGCGATGAAGTGAGACTGCCAACGGCATGGCACATATTTATAACATATGGGCACCATTATCACATATCTGTTGCTTTTTTTTTTAATTCTCATTTGCGAATCCCAGTTATATATTAAATTAGTGTGTTGATAAATCCCAACGTTTCATTTACGTCTAGTGTACATAACACATATGCTGACTTCCGACATATGTACCTACCGACTGCTGTCAGGCTGCTGAACAAACACACATGAAAACCTGGACTAACCCCATTCACCCATTGTAAATAGCACAGCCACCTTATGCAGCATATTATGCAGTAATATACATGTATATGCTTGTATCTATATTTTATATTTCACATTGCATTCTGTACTGCGTACAGTTCATTTTTCTTCAACATTATTTTGTGCATGAAATACTTTTTTTTTCTTTTCTACACCCCCCCCCCCCCTTTCAATTTTGCTGCTGTAGATTACAAATTTCTCCATTGCGGAATAAATAAAGGTTTTCTTATCTTATTTTGATTAAAGTAAACTAAAGACAATCTAGATTGATCTCGTAAAAAAACCAAATTATTTCAATGTTACTGTGGTGGTAATGAGTTTTTGTGACCACAAACATATGCACAGTCCAAGCATCTGTTTATATTTTTTTTCTGTAACACTAGTGATTCAAACTAAGCACAGACCACGATACAACTGAATTCGATAAATTTTAACGTTGCTTTCGCCTTCAGCTGATAAGAAAAAAGATGTCCTCCCGTGCAGCATGATAGCGCTGTTGTCTATGTCTTATCCAGTTGTTTCAAATGCAAACACACTGAAATTGACTACAGTACCCTTAATTATAGGTCTACGTGATTAAATAAGATAAATCTTAAAGAGTAAGGATTATATAATGTCTACAATAATATATATTATGGACGAAAAGTAAATCTACCCAACACCTTGAAGGAGAAAAACTACTTTAAAATGAACTTAGAATGTCACTTGAAACTTGAGCGATGTTACAAATCAGATACAAACCCAGATCAGTCCAAAATAAATGTCTATAATAAAGACATGATGATCTAACTACCGCCCTGATGCTGTAAGAAAAAAATGATACCCCGAAGTGTTATAAAGCACCATGTACTCTCAACAGACCCTTTTTGTGGTCCACCTGCACGATCCCGAAATGAATTTAAAAACCGAGAGTTGTATTGACGATTTTGCAGAAACAGCAATGCTCAGCGTTGAATGTGATTGATTGCATTCAATTTAACAGCGCGATTAGGACTGCAGGTGTAGTTTTGGAGTAGTGTGGAATTACAATGTATCATATTAGTTTTATATATATCTCTCTATAGGCTTAATGACAGTGCCATCATATTATAAACTGCTCTCAGTTTCATATAATAATAATATATTGTGTATTAAATTGTATTCCATTGTGTAAGTGCACTCAATATTGGGTGCAATTTATAATCAGGTGAAAGAAAGGAGGTAAAATAACAGAGGTGAGAGAGAGAGAGAGCAAACAGCAGCAATTAGTTGTCTGCATCAGTGTGTACCAACATGGGCTCCAGCGAGTGAGCATCCCACCACACAGTACGGTGACGTTTTGCCCTTCACATACATCCCAAGCACTACGAGTAGAGTCTTTCCTACCTTTGGAGTGAGCCGCGCTCAAGCACACAGCGACCACAGCCAACACACCGGCTACTGTCAGCATCTTCGAGGCGGAGACCTCTTTTCCTCTTCTACTTTCCGTTGGATATTTCTCTCTTTTTTTTCCTCTCCTTCCTCTTTCCGCGCTCTTACTGTTGTTCACCGCTTCCACTCCTCTCTGACTAGATGCGGGACAAGGCTGGCAGCGTGCTGTTGAAAGACGGAAACGCGGGTGGGGGAGCGTTCGCGTCGGTGGAAAGGGAGCAAGTGGAGAGCTTTCGGCGGAAACTGGACGAGAAGCCGGCAATAGCCCGGGACTGGACCGATGTACACGTCATAGGGAGGAGAGCCATGCCTTCTTTCGCTTTCTCCTTGCAAAAGCCCTCCCTCGTTATCGCTCATCCTCCTCCTATCCGCTGCACGCATCGCCACACGCTCACACATGAATTTACGAGCAATATTTCGTTACAAAAACTCTTGATATGGTTGCCACCTTTGTGGTGTTTATTGCTTATTGCATATTGCTTACATTGCAGTCGTGTCAAACTCATCTCACATTGTGGGCCACATACGGCCCCGCTAGATGTGAAGTGGGCCTGCCCATTAAAATTACACCATACTATGTTATAAAAAACAAAATAAAATGTCGTTCCTTCTTTTTGGTCTAAAGAAGCACAATAACATTAGGAAAATGTTGAAATTTAATGAACATGTCTTTGACAACACATTTCATGAAGCACTTTAGATTTCCTTTCGACAAATGTGCAATTTACATTTAGCATTCACATATATGCATTGCAACTCATCCCACTGACTGTACAAAGGCGCAAAACAAATAATTGGTACAGTGATCCCTCGCTATTCCGCGGTTCGTTTATTGCGGCTTCAGTGCATCGCGGATTTTTTCAAACATATTCATATTTTTTTTTCATATACTGTACATGGAGTACAGTACTGTATATGTTGCTCTATGTGACTCGCTGTTGTTTTGCTGACTTTCGCAGCTTCTCGCAGACCGTTTGTGAAATAAAATAAAATATATATATGTTAATTGGTCGCTACTTCACGGATTTTCGTTTATCGGGGGTGGTTTTGGTCCCCATTAACCGCGATAAACGGGGGACTACTGTATTGAAAAATATAGTAATGCATTTAAGATTGAACGAGATTCATAAAGAAAGGAATGTTTAAACCATTTACACGTGCATATAAAATCTAAATTTAATCCGTGCCTACACCTTACAAACTAAGGAGAGTGCTATTAAATGTGTAAAGAATAAAGTATTCACATGTCCTTGATAGCGTCTGCTGTGTTGGGCCTGTCTCAGTGACAGACTGAGACTGTTGTTGTCTTCTTCTCTGATCAAAACAGTATGTCCCTAAGCGGATACTCCATTAATTGCACCTTATTAAAAATATGAATTCCGTGTCTTTTCTACTTTTTTTCCACTTTTAAATTATCCTGCGGGCGACTCCCCTCTTATAGCGTTTTATTTCGTTTTTAAAGGGTTAAAGTCTGACGCACAACCTTGCACGGCAATGAACTTGCATAGCAACACTTACAGATAGCAGCAGTATGTGTGATACAATTTAACAGTTAATTTGAAAATGGAAGTTAACAATGTTAAGTGTCAAATTTCTTTTACACTGTGTAGTTATGCGGACCATTATATGCCTATTTTTTTCAGTGTGCGAGAGTAGTGACTACTTCAGTTGTAACACTTAATTCAGGGGAGTTTTATCATTTTTGACCAATTTAAAAACGTGAGTTAGCATTTCCACCTCACAGTGCAGAGGTGGAGGATTCGATTCCGGCTCCGGCCTTCTTGTGTGGAGTTTGCATGGTCTCCCCGTGCCAGCCTGGGGTTAACCACCCGGTACTCTGGTTTGAGAGAGAGAGAGAGAGAGAGAGCTGCGAGATGGGAGGCTAAACTAGTCTTTTGTGTTGCAATTAGGAGTGGTATAGAAATTCTACAGTGGTATAGCATTCTGGGCCAAAGGGTGCAGTTGTGATCGGAATGTCTGCCTCACAGTTCAGAGGTTGAGGGGTTTGTAATTCAGCACAAGCCTTTCCCAAGTGGTTGTTTTCATGTTTTCCCTGTACTTACAGTTTTGGATGGATGGATAAAATGTAAGGCACGTAACATTATTCTGAGGTGCGTTTTTAGACATTTGGCTCTTCTCATGTAATTATTTCCTTTTAAAAAATGTACAGTAGTTCTATACCACTGCAATTACAAGCACAAAGTGTATTTTCTTAGCTGACATTAAAAAAAAATATCCTCTCCAAAGGCATGACTTCGCCTTTCAGATAAAAATAAGAAAAATATTATTGGTAGTCTGTTTACTGTGCTCAGATAGTTAACCTAGCATCAAGTTATTTAATGCAGTGAGGCTTTAAAATGCTCTCTATGTTTAGACCATGTCATTGCTTTCTGAAATATGCAAACCAATGAATAAATAATGCCGTTTTTCAACATTAAATGTGTGCGTAGGCTTTTATTGGCATGTGTGTGAGAGTGCCAGTGCTTCCCACCCCCCACCCACCCAGAAGGATTAATAAAACATTACGTTTCTCAACTTTACTGAGTAGCCCTATGAGCAGAACCACATTTCTCTCGGTTTCATCGCTGCAAGTTAAGAATTGTTCTGGATGGAACCAGGAAGATGATGTTTTCCAAACTTGTTTAAATGATTTTAAAAAAAAGACACATATTTTTACAACCGGGAAATATTTACATTTTAACGAATGTATGTATTTCTGTATACGCACTGTATATACACGCAAAATTAATGTGTTTTTCTCTAGGTGTTTATAGTCGTGGGTCGTGAGGGGGGGGGGGGGGGGGCACAGAGTAAAGTAAAAGCAGTTTAATGTGTAAAGCCATTGCACTGTTGTGTTCCAAGCAACATACGATGATTGAGCAATTTATTGTGCTGTGTAATGTGTTCACAGTAGTTGCACTTTTTTTTTTGCAAAAGAAGCATAGAGTAACTTCGCCTTCTTTCATCTCCAGATTTGTTACATTTGACCTTTGTCTCTAATAACCTGCCACAAAGCGCGAAGGATCCAGTGAGTCACCGGATAATGCTTTACATGAGTTGTTTTGCTGCTGCAGAACGCAGTACATATTTTTAGTGCTTTGCAGAGATTTATGAGTAAGAGTAAAACAACGGTATCCAAATATTTATTACGCTTCACTGATCTCCGAGGAGAAATTCGAGTAGGATTCTCTTTCCGCTGTGAGGAGATATAAGAGTCAGTGCTTTGTTTTGTGGCTCTCGGGCACTGATCCTAGAAATCTATATTTTTGTTGTATTTTGTTTTTGATAATGGTTTATTGGCAAATGTCTACATTTTATTTTATCCGAATACGCTTTCCCTCCACAAGTAAGTTATGGGAACAGTGAAGTATATCCCTTTATTATTGCAGTTGGGCAGTTTGATTGCAAAAGGTGAATATGAAACAATATATCGACATTTAAACTTTTATCTTCAGCTATAGATACAAGGTACAGCTTACACAGACGAGCCTAAAACCATTTGGGGCTGAAGTTTATGGACGGATGATAGCAGCAAAATGAACTCAGAAAGCTACAGAAACATTTTCTTTGACTAATAAAAGGGAAAGTCAGGTCAAAAATTGTCTGAGCCCGGTATTGTGATTAATGTTACCTTTGTGGAGTATGAATTACTCAGCAAAATCCACCCGTTTTAAACCATCTCGGCTCTCTGGTACTCTCTGTAGTTTCATCTCACATTCCAAAAAGATGTGCACTAGACTCTAAATAGCCCTCAGCTGTGAATGTTTGTCCATGTGCAAACTGCGTGATAAGCATGAAACTGACGATGGCAAGTCTTCACCTCACATCAAGATGTTTTGATGCCTAGCACAAGTCTAGTGCAAAGTACAGTCTGACTATGAGCATGGGAAGTTTTCTTTCTTTTGGTATTTTCGTGGACTTGCAACTTCAAAGGGGTGTTTGCGCCATTGTGGGAGTGAGCACCCCTTCCTAGTTTCTTTCCTGGCCAATTCAAATGGTTCCCTTCATTCCCTTCAAATTCAGTACAGGAGAGATGTGCAGTCTACAAGGTGGGAGCATAAACAGACTTGCAGGAGGCTGTGCATGATATTGGCATGTGCAAAGTCAAAGAAACTACCAGAAGATCTCCACTTGAGTATGATGTGTAGTGTTTGTCAGCCATATTTAAATTTTGTTTCAGTTTTAGTCCAGTATCCATCATGCTTATGAGTTTTTCGCATTTAACTGACTTCATTCCGTTGTCATTTAGTCACGTTTTAGTCGAGCATTTTAGTCTGAGTGTATGGCAGGGCTTTTACCCTGCCTTCTGTGGAAAGCTGGGAAATTAAATCAACTTCAGTTTGCTCGACATGTCAAAGTCACATAACCTTCTGTTCTTATTGCTCAAATTGTTCCTCTTCTCAACTTGTTTTTCTTAACCCTTATCTCCCTTCTCGAGCGCCTTCCTCCTCTCCTCATTAATCCCTTAATAGAGAGCTCATTCTTTTCCAGAGATCCCCAGTCACCATTTCTATGTGTTCCATCTTTCTTCCCGTATCTCTTTTTGCAGCCGCTCCGCTCCTTTTCTGGTCGTCGCCACATGGCCTAATCACTCCATTGTCAATGCATCCACATCTCTCTATCAGCACCTCTCCAACCCTACCTTCTTGTAAGTGTGTGTGACAAAGTGCAGTGACTCAGGATACTCTCACTGACAGGTGGCCCAGGAGGGAGAGAGACTCAAAAACATTATCCACCTGGTGTTTGCCCCCTAGCTTTCCAGAGTAAGTGCAGCAAGTGCTATCTACATCATGCAGAGGTCGAAAAAAACATTAGTCAACTTACCCATGTGACAACAAGTCACATGGGTGTGTGTGTATATATATATATATATATATATATATATATATATATTCATTCATTCATTCATCTTCCGTACCGCTTGATCCTCACTAGGGTCGCGGGGGGTGCTGGAGCCTATCCCAGCCGTCTCCGGGCAGTAGGCGGGGGACACCCCGAATCGGTTGCCAGCCAATCGCAGTATATATATATGGGGGATGTTTTTTTTAACGTGTTCAGTTTCAAACATAATATGGACATGCACTCACAACCTAATGCAATATTTGCTGTGAGTTGTTCTGGGTCAGATAAATTGGATCTTCAAAATCGAACATTGATATGATTCACTTATTGCGGCTTGCTGGGTATTTACGGCAACATCATGTCACATGAAATTGTTCATTCTGACGTTGACAAGTGCATTTCCATCCTTTTAAAGGGGAAGTCACGTGGTCTAGAATAAAATATGTATGTTTATATTTGGGTGTTCTTTTTTTACACACCATTGTGTATTGTAATATACACCAGGGTGGCTTTCTTTTGAACATCGACAACGTTTTCACTGGATTCTGTTTCTTTCTAATTGCATTCATTTTGAGTTCCCTTACTGTTTGGAACAATATTTTGTTCCACAGTTATCCAATTAAACATTATAAAATTCAGACCAGTTTTTCTTTATAGTCCCCTTTGTTACTAAAGAAATAGGCAGGAAAGCCTTCAAGTCATTGGCCCCCTCAAACTGGAATTCCTGCTGAAATTATTAATGGTGCAGGGGAGGCGCTGACTTCCCTGCCTGCTCTGTTCTCACGTACCAACACCGTATATAAAACAAAAGTGCATCTTGACAGTCTTGACAGATCCAAGGAAAATGAGAGATTCAACAGTCCATAGTTTTGATAAAGCAGCTAAGGACATTCGAAGGAAAAGCACAGTGAACATCTGCAAATTAAGACAGCAAGAACTAAAACATGAACCTTGTTGTCAATCCTCAAAGTGTCCCTCAGATCTTTTCACCGAGTCCGTGAACCTGAAGAGGTGGACGCTGTATTGACTGCCAGCTGAATCAACACTAATGCATGCTCCTAATAAACCACTGCTGATTGATGCAGCTCCAGTCCATGAAATTCAAAGCAGGTTGTTTTATTGAAGCTGTTGCGATATCTTGAAAAGACCACACTCTCTGGGATGTTCACTACACACACAGCCAAATGAGCTCAGCATCTGTCGAAAGATTTCCTTCTATTGGCAGCCCACTCATTGAGCTGAATTAAGCTTGTGAAGATGGCGCTCTATGAAAGTGCATTGAAATCAAGATGCCACGTTTCTCAGAGGAAAAATGGTCAAGCAAATCCTGATAGGATACAAACAGTAGGTCCAATATCAGATGTTTGGACATAAAGAGAGATTTCAAGTCACGACACATTACGGAATCCACAGTGACACAGCAAAGGGATGGGAGGCAAACTAAAAAGCCTCTTTGTTTCTTAAAGGATTGCACTGTCTTGAGCAGTGATGTACACGGTTTACCTCTGTGAGAAAATCCCATTTAGACTTGCATGCGTGCTCATGGTGCACGCCCCAGACAAAATGTTCATCTTCCATTTGCTATGCAGATTATAAGGTGGATCATCTGGATCACCGCAGTCAGAGGATAAAGCCTCATTACCAGGAGTAGGGTCAGGATAACTCCCTTCATCTCAAAATATAACTCTTCCACCCCAATTTGCACCCAGCAACATTATTCAAAATACACATTGCCACTTTGAAATGGGGGCTTTATTTTGATGGACTACCGTATGCACGCCTGGTATAAAAACGGGGGCATTTTCATTTGCCATGTTTGGGGAATTTAGCAGGCTATGTCGCGCCATGCTCGGTGTTTGGGTGGACCAAAGGCATTTGTCATGACACACCCCAGTGCACCTGATAATTTGGTGCCAGAGAGTAGACTAGAATTTATGACAGCGCAAAGTAGGTCTAAGTTTTGGTGCAGGTGGTGTAGCGTGATTTTGTTGGATTTGATCAAGGTGCAGGCATACAGATTCTGAGCTCAGCGGACGTGTGTGCTGGATGTCATTGTATGTCATTCATAAATATGACAACAGCGAGGCAAAGGCCCTATGAATCATTGTAGAAATCAATTAATTGAACACATTAGGATGATAAATATTACTATTATTAATATTATTCATTTATTCAGTCATTCATTTTCCGAACCGCATTATCCTCACTACGGTCACGGGGTGGTGGAGCCTATCCCAGCTGTCTTCGGGCAGTCAGCAGGGGGAACCCTGAATTGGTTGCCAGCCAATCGCAGGGCACACAGAGACGAACAACCATCCACGCCCACACTCGCACCTAGAAACAATTTGGAGAGTTCACTCAGCCTACCATGAATGTGAGAGGAAACCAGAGTACCCGGAGAAAACCCATGCAGGCCCGCGGAGAACATGCAACCTCCACACAGGGAGGCTGGAGCTGGAATTGAAACCGGTGCCTCTGCACTGTGAAGTCGACGTGCTAACCACTGGACTACCAGGCCGCCTATTATTAATATTATTATCGTTAAAATATTTTGAAAGCACCCCACACCATGGCCCAAGTATGGGTGGGTGGGCCGTAGGTACAGGCATGTGTGTACTGGATGTCATCATATTTTATTCATAAATGTGACAATAGTGTGGGAGTCATTGTAGAAATCAATTCATTGAACACATTATTTATGATACCACCCTGACCGTGGCACAATTATGTGTGGGTGGTTCATTGGGCATGTCAGTCATGGACGCATGATCGTGCTGACGGTTGTCTGCAAGTGCCCACTCAGCGGCCAACTTTACATCATCCATGAGTGGCGATCCTCGAATCCTTTTAAATGTACCTTGCATGCCAAATCTCCTGCATCTACATATCATGTAGACCGTGGGCCTCTATTGGCCCTGAATTGAAAGGAAATGAGGGGAGCCACTTCCACTTAATGGCAGACAGGTTGGTTCCTTACCCTCTCACAACAGTGCCAACCCTCCCTTCTACCTGTGCCGGTCTAGCTAAATACCAAAAGAAAGAAAACTACACTCATGCACACAGTTAGACAATGCTGTGCACTTGACTTGCACTGGGCATAAAAATAAGGTCCTGAGTGTCTATAGCATATCCAAGAGAATCAGCTAGATCTCCTGCTGTCACCAGAGTGAGAAATGTTCCACAATCACTCGATTGCTCTATATCCAGCGCTACAGTCCAGATGTACACAAGAGGATATCAATCAGGAGAGACACTTCCTTGAGTGGACACAGCGATGGATCAAAAAGGCAGAGCTCGTACTGACAATGCCAGCGGGCGAACCTGAAGTACGTTGGGCTGTGTGCATCAATGAGAAAAAAGCGCACACACACACTCACGTGTACGAAAAGAGAGAAATTACAGTATATTCCAACCGCAGAAATGAACTCGATAAACACACATTTGCCTCAGACGGTTTATTGTTATCCCTCCTCCGAGTCTGGCTTCAAGTGGCTTTCCGCCAACAAAATGGCGTGAAGACAGCACCACTTATCCAGAACTAGTGAGAGAGGTGAAAATCACCATTCCAGATAAAGAACATTTATTCCGTTTAAATTGGTTTGTTTGAACAATTCAAGAAGCACTATGCGTCTGTGCTCCACAGATATCTGCAATTTGAAAGCCATTAGACTTCACACCAAATCAGACCAATTAAACACTGTGACTGTTCATTAATTAGACTATTTGCCCGAATGTTCAAAATAATTAAATAAATTAAGCACACACTATTCAAAGCTTTACAAAAAGTACTGCTAACCGATGTCAAGTTGGTGGAACTATTTTATGATTTTATTTTATGTTAACTGTTTTTTAAGGTGCTCCGGTTTCCTCCCACATTCCAAAAACATGCATGGCAAGCTGATTGAACACACTAAATTGTCCCCAGGTGTGAGTGTGAGGCTGCATGGTTGTTCATCTCTGTGTGCCCTGAGATTGGCTGGCAACTGGTTCAGGGTGTCCCCCGCCTACTGCCTGAAGACGGCTGCACAAGGCTCCAGCACGCCCTGCGCCCCTTCTGAGGATAAAACGAATCGGAAAATGGATAGATGGATGTTTTGTAAAGTGCTTTGTTGTAGCTGCAGCTGTTGTAAAAGCGCTATATAAATCAGGATGTATTGTATTGTATTGTAGTTTTTTGGGGTATGCATAACTTAAAAACATCAATGAAGTCTAACTTAATAATACTCAGTCATTTAAAGATAAGTGCACGCCTGGTGGTCCAGTGGTTCGCGCGCCGAACTCTCAATTCCAGCTCCGGCCTCCCTGTATGGCGTTTGCATGTTCTCCCCGGGCGCATGCATGCGCAGGCTGATTGAACATTCTAAATTGTTCCTAGGTATAAGTGTGAGTGCGGATGGTTGTTCATCTCTGTGTGCCCTGTGATTGGCTGGCAAACGGTTCAGAGTATCCCCCGCCTACTGCCCGAAGGCGTCTGGGATAGGCTCCAGCACCGCCCGCGACCCTTGTGAGAATAAGCGGATTGGAAAATGAATGGATGGATGGATTTAATGATAAAGCCTTGTTTCTATTGTTTCAAAAAGGGTAATATTTATAAATATTTACTCTGTCTGCAGCCATAAAACTGTTCTCAATTTCCTGACTTGGTTAAATAAAGATTCAATAAATAAAGATGTTTTTTTTTTAATAAAAATAACAGCCATGTGTTATTATTTTTTTTTTTTCAAAATTAATTTCTCATTCTCCACCAAATTCATTCACCCTCGGCGGTAGAAGGTGCTGCTGATGCATGTATTGGCTAATGGCTACTGAAGAAAAAAAAAACTGAAGGAGAAAACTGAACGCGGTCTCAGCGTAGTGGACATTGAAGCAAGCTGAGACATTTACGACACAGCTGCTGTCAGCGCCCCTGGACTTGATGCAAGTTTGAATGCACAGAATTTCAGCGAGACTTGGTTGAAGCAATAAATAGTCAGTCATTTGCCCAAGAAAACTGTTTTGAATGGAACGTGTCAAGGTTTTGATTTCTGTTTTGTTGTTGCAGTTTCCTGCGCGAGTGACGGGCAATTACCTCCAGCGTCAAAGGACTTGAGAAGGACTTGGACTCCGGCAGTCTGATGTCGGATTATCCAACCTTGCTCACTAGCCAAGTGTTCGACTCAGAACATTCTTGTTCATGTCCTCGAGTTTTCTTGCTTTATTTTCAACTATGCGTCTTGATTTTTTAGTTCATTTCATTATTCATGCTCGTTTATAGTTTTGCGTAATTGGACTTCCTTGTCCCTTTGTTGCAAGTGATTTTGCATTCTCTATTCTCTATTCTCCAATATGCTTGCAAAAGACAAGGTACCAGGGAACACCAAGAATAAACAAACAAAATGCCAGGAAGCCAATAACACGAAGCCAAAGGTCAAAAAAATCTGAAAGAGACAAGGCAGCTTGGCAGTCCTTAAATACTTGGCAAGGCTTGAAAGGGAAACGCGGAACAAGTGTGCCTGCTGGAGGGAAACGCCCTTCACTCCAGCTGGAGCTGAAACATTATCAAACAGACAGAAGATGACAGTACGCCTGCTTGTAACTTTTATGAAATGGTATCTCTCTTTTATTCTCAAAGTGCTTGTCCCATCTCTAGTCTGTTTTGTATTCACAATTCTCCCGTGGCATATGGATAGCGATGAGCACAATCCTCAGTTGGCTGCCTAATCGACAGAAGTATTCCAAGCAGCATACAGCATAATGTACGGCGGCAATAGAATACGTTGACATTGGGACAAATGAAAAAATAAAACTAAATAAGGGAAATCTTGAGGAAATTAGGTCAAATGAGGTTTTATTCCCACATTTTCTTGGTTTCACATCTAGGACACAAGGAGAGCGGAGGATAACACCGGGTTAAGTTTGCGGTTGTATTTGTTTCGATTTCTAAAGAAATCATTGGTCCATTTCGGAGCAGTGTGGCTAAAATGGTATTCTGTCACTCCAGGAAGGGTAATGGTATATCCTCCACTGTGCACACTTGATTAACATTCCCATTTGTTAAGCAGCAGGTGTCTTACAGAGTTGTGTTCCCTGACACATGTGGAGCCACAAGGTAGTGTGTGTGAGTGTGTCTAAAATGAATTTACTGTGACCTGCAGGACGGTGTTTATGGGTGAGCGTGGAGCAGGAAATAATGATGAGCACAAATTGCTATGAATACGGACAAAGAGATTATTTTTCTGTTTTTGCCGTCTATTCATTTGGGCACACAGGTGTGTTTAAAACACAGTGGGCTTTTGTCACTCTCACTTCCTGTCAGTTTTTTCCCCCCTTTAAGCAACGAGGAAAAGACAGTTGAAGTCAGCATTTATGGCGCAGCCGCAGATTTTATCTGATGATGCGTCAAAAAACATTTGTACTATTAGCAGCTCGGCCAAGGCAATAAACCTGCTCGTATTTCAATATGCTTCCAGAAAAACAAAACAAGTCAAGCAAAAAGTAGAGAACGCCACCTCAAATAGCACTATTTATGGCCTTCCTGTTTCCAATTAGTTGCTGCTGTTGGAAGTCTGAACAAGTTCTAAACCAATGAGCTGATTACTTATGCAAATGAGTGAAAAGCCACCATAAAGCTATCAATGGGGGTGGATTGACAATAGATTTATCCTGCTTGGTCAAACAAAGATAACAAATACATCAGAGACATTAAAGGCTGCAACAGCACAAAGTGACCGTCATTTATAAACCAAACATTTGTGTTGGACCTTGGCCCAAGTTTGAAAATTTACTAAGACGGAACTATGTCCGAGCAGGTTTTTGATATTAGAATAATTTGACAGTTTACAGTGTTGCTGCTTTGTTCTGGACTGTAGGACGCATATTTCCACAATTGGGGCTTGATATACAGTCAAGTGTGTGGAGGTGACAACATTCCAAAATGTATGCTCACAAACGGCACGATTTGGATGCGAGTCATGGCAGTAAACAAAACAATAAATAAATAAATAAGGCATGGAATCATTTATCTTCAGCGATATGGAATTGTCTGTTGACAATATAATATCAATTATATTATATGTACTTAAAAGTGTGTTTAAGTTTCAATATCATTCGAGTGTGGAGGCGCATTTTAAGCTTCATTTATAAAACAGATGCCTTTTCTTTTTGCGACTGGCTGGTCAACAGTCCAAAGATTAGCCAGCTGGGATAGGCTACGCTTTTCAACACATGACCAGTATTTGTCTGCCATTTGGAAATCTTCCATTCAAATATACCATGAGCTAGCTGCTGTCCAGTGTGCTACTTCAGCGGGCGTGTGTGTGTGTGTGTGTGTGTGTGTGTGTGTTGGAGTTGTCATCACCTGAGGCTCATCTTCCTAATTACTGCTGCTCCTTCTTGTGGCGCCCTGGGATGCCAACCTATCGCCCGATTATCTACGGCAGAGCTCTCAAACTCCGCTCCTGGGGGCCGCTTTCCTGAATATTTTATATCTTTCCCTCCTCCAACACACCTGACTCGAATGATCAGCTCATCAGCTTGCAGCAGCAGCCTGGTAACATCCAGCTATCCTTCCATTTTCTGATCCCCTTATCCTTACAAGGGTGCTGAAGCCTATCCCATCTGTCTTCGGGCAGTAGGCGGGGGACACACTGAACTGGTTGCCAGCCAATCACAAGGCACACTTAGACGAACAACCATCCACATGCACACTCACACCAAGGGACAATTTAGAGTGTTCAATCAGCCTGCCACGCATGTTTTTGGAATGTGGGAGGGAACCGGAGCACCCGGGGAAAACCCACGCAAGCCCGGGGAGAACATGCAAACGCCACACAAGGAGGCTGGAGCTGAAATTGAACCCGGTACCTCTGCACTGTGAGGTGGACACGCTAACCACTGGACCACCGGACCACAGCCTGGGAACAATCCCGATTATTTGCAGGAGAGGGACACTCGAGGACCTACGGTCTACGCTCTATGTAGAGTTGTTAGGTGGCTAACCTTTTTGATCTCACAGAGATTTACCCTGAATACATACTGAATCTTCTTACGCTCAGAATGCAGATCACCCCGTTGCCACCCCCAGTTGTACTGGGTATTCAAAAAAACAATTTGAACACTCCACAAACCCTGACAATACGCGCTTGAACAAAACAATGCATCGACCTCCAACATGGCGGTGAGTGATGTCAAGGAAAAATTGTATCTCTAGTCCGATATCTATTTCATGCTACTGCTGTGCTTTAGCAACTGGCTGCTTCTCATTTATCAAGCACGTGTATGCACAGAAGTGTGCATAACACACACGTACCAACATTCGCACACAAATTCTGGGATTTATCAATGCACAAATAATCTACGATGCCTCGAGGAATTAACGCATGATTTGTTCATTCTACAGAAAAGCTCTGTGGATGTGCAGTTACATTAAAAAGCTGGGAAATACTGGCCGTGTGGATACAGTGATGGCACGTGTCCTCGTGACACATTTTATGCATCCATCCATTTTTTAATCCGCTTTTTCCTCACAAGGGTCATGGGCAATATGTGGGGTACACTTTGAACTGGTTGCCAGACAATCACAGGGCACACAAACAACCATCCGTGCTCACACTCACACCTAGGGATGATGTAGAGTGTTGCATTCACGTGCAATGCAAGTTTTTGGAGGAAAATGGAGTACCCAGAGAAAACACATGCAGGCACGGGGTGAACACCCAAACTCTACACAGGAAGGCCGCAGCCAGAATCAAACCCTGCACCTCTGCACTGTGAGGCCGATGTGCTAACCAGTCGACCACTAGGCCACCGTAAATAAATATAGTCTAATGTATTTTAAGTTCGACATATTCACAAAGTGAAATCAAATGTAAGTTCAAATAAAAAGAATTTTGGGAGGCAACAACTTTGCATATTTTTTTTGAGTAAAGTCAATGTGTTACATTTTACAGTGTACAGACGTCCTCATTTCTCTGCTCAAGCAGCTCGCTGTGCCCTCACGTGTGTGTACTCTAACTGCAAATAACTGATGAATATTCAGTATGAGGGCACACTCGGACAGTTTTATTGGTCCACTGTGACATGTTCGGTAATTTAATGGGTCAGCTGTGACGAGACTATGGGTAAATCTATTGACGGCTTGAAGCTCATCAGTTAAAATTCATAAATAAACCATATGACATTAAAAGTTTGGGGAACAAAGTAGCGGCTTACAGTCTGGAAATTACAATATACGGTAATATATACTAGCAACGAATTAATTAAGAAGAATGCGGCTGTCCCTACGTACACTTTCTTTCGAAACTGAGTACAGCATAGCCCTCATATTTTTGGAAACATTTTATCGACGGTGAAGAAATAACACTTTGCTACAAATAAAATCTTCTGCATGCAGCTTGCATTGCGGTGTCAATTTAATGTTCCCTAAAAATAACCCAAGACACAGCAATTAATGGCGAAAACATTGGCAACCAAAGTGAGTGCAACCCAAAGGGAAAATGTCAAAAATTGACCCAATTAGCTATTTTCCCTCCCTGGAGCCATGTCACTTGTTCGTGTTACAAGGAATTGGGAGCAGGTGTATTAAATTTGGTGTTATCGCACTCTCACTCTATTATACTGTACTGGTCACTGGAAGTTCAGCCCTGTGCACAGTAAAGCTTGCAAAGAGTTTGCTGACATCAAGCGGACTGAAGACATGCATTTATGCAAGTTTGTCCAGCGGACTGATGAAACCAAGAAAAATGATTTGATTCAGTGTCAAGCATGCACGGCGGCAATGAGGTGAGGCATACAAAGGCGAATGTGTCTTTCTACGGTCAAGCATGTTGGGGGGAGTGTCAAATCATAACAAATATGACTTGATCATTTTCTGTTTGCTTTATTTTTTCAGTGTTCAGCTGGAGAGTGGGTGTTCCCTCATGAGCCACACTATACAACAATCATCCTCGTTACCTAGCTGCTTTTAAAAGACATGCCACGCTGACAATTGGCTGTCGGATTATCAAGCCTCGCTCACGACTCTGTGCGCAATGCCGAAGATGGTGCCGTAGTTGGAAGCCTAGCTTTTTTGTTGTTGTTTTTGGCTTTTGTTTTCTCACACGTTTTTTTGTTGTTACATTGTGCCGACCCAATGTGGATTGTTTTCAGCGTTTTTTTGGCCACAATGGTCGGGCCTTCTCGGCAGCACGCGTGTACCAGCACTGATTTTGACTGGGAGGAATGTCCGTGCCATTTGACTGTCAGTGTTGGACAGCCCCGTGGCGCTTGTGTTATTTTGTGCCTGTCATGGGCAGCATTTTTCACAGCCCCTGATTTTTCAGCAGAGATGACGGCGCTGTTGGACAGTCTGCGTTGGTGCGACTGGACGGATGGCTTGTGGAGCCGAGGATCAGGAAAGAGGAGCGTTGGCGCGGTGCGCAGATGCGTTTTTGCATCTGAGAGTCGGCGCTTGGAATTGAAGCAGATTTACATGGGACAGGAGAGGTGAACCAATGTCTTTTTTTTTCAGTGGACGCTATAGCTTCTTGTTAACTTTCCAATTTAGGGCCGCCCTGCACAAACCTGTAAGTAATTAAGTTTTTGTTTTTTGTTAAATGTTACGAGTCACACAATTCATTTCCATGTTGTCTAAATGTATATTTGATATGGTGAATGTGAATGTTGCTAACAAAAGAGGCCACCCAATGATTCTCACCAGCATCTGCCAGAAAAGTTGAAAACGTTCACTAACTTCACAAGCATCCATCGCTCAGTGAGATATGTGATGTAGACAATGTGGAGGGAAATCTGAACATTTCAAAAATCACAACTTTCAGTCTTTTGCTTAAAAGCAATATCAATGTGAAAAAACAACCTTTAAAATGTGGCAGGTGTGTGATGACGCCTGTTGGGACAGTTTGTCGTCTGCGTTTAGGCATTCGGGGTAACATATTTTAAACTCATCTCAGAAAGGTTCACTCTTCTTAATATAGATATGAGGCTCCTAAATTATCAGGTAAAAGTTTGAAGGGAGAGAGACAACCTTTTACAAACAAGTGCAGCTGCATGAACATTGATCCCTGTCGGTCTGAACGGCCTCCTTCAAAGGCATTTTACCCTTGTTACTTTCTCAAACTGAAGCTGCAGCTCTGCTCTTCCATTTCCTTCCGACCCACAAAGAGGAAAACTTTTACTTTCTTTGACAGTTCAAAAAAAAGTTGACTACAAAGAGAAAATGTCGTTAACTTTTATAGAGAGGACGGATATATTGTCAAATAAAAGACCGCCAGGCTGTAAGCTATCACTTCCCCCACCACACAACAGACTCAGGCAGGCCCTCTCTTCACCTCGCCTTGCAATCCCTGCCTTGTTCTTTCGTCATGGTTACACATGTACTCATGCAGACACGCACGTACACACACACACACACTCACACACACTCATATGGAAAGGACAGACGCTTGTCATAAATGAACCCAAATTATTCTGATAGTTTTGAATCCAGCACAGTTGGAACAAGGGCATCAGAAGTTGTACTGCAGAACAGAGACAGAACATTTCTACACAGATGGCTCAATAAATAAATCAATTCAGAGGAATGCACGGGGAAAGAAGGAACTGGAATAAAGTACATGGCTTTGTTTCCCATTTTTAAGAAAGGCTCTGTAGGGTTTCTTTCCATCGTTTTTGCATGGCATTTACTACTTTGGTTTTCTCTTTCTCGATCTGTCACTTCCTCTCTTTGCCCTCGCTCGCTCTCAAATACAAATACAAACAGTAAACAACAGGCCAAATGTCTTAGAGCACGAACACCAAGTGGCTCTTGAGTTTCCTGTGAAAGTTTTTTTCAAAGCAGCAACCCACTGTCAGAGCCCCAGGAATGCCGGGCCTCATTTAGAAAACTGGTTAAATTTAAACTTTAAAAAAAAAATAAAAACCTCTTCATCATACCTCTGCACATTGGAGTGTAAAACTGGACAATGGGTGAGCAAAACTAGACTGAAGAGTATATTCTGGAAACCAATGCTTGTAATATTGTGTCTGATTGTACAAGCTTCATTGTTCATTTTCTATCTTTGTGTCTATTACAAGGACATTTGTTGACATGTGTGACAGATTCATGAAAAACAATTATCAACAGTGACTTCACAATTCTAAACAATGATGAGTACCTATATTACATAGATTAATCTATTAATTAGTTGGAGGATGTGAGATGGATTGAGGGGAGGTGAGTGGAGCCAATGGGTAGGGGGAGGATTGGTGCTTGATGGTGCTGCAAAAATTATTTCATCATATATCACTTTCCTGGCGGCCCGGTGGTTGACTGGTTAGCGCGGTGGGCTCATGGTGCAGAGGTGCAGGGTTGAATTCTGACTCCGGCCTTCCTGTGTGGAGTGAGCATGTTATCCCATGCCTGCGTGGGTTTTTTTCTGGGTACTCCGTTTTCCTCCTAAATTCCAAAAACACGTGTGGCAGGTTGATGAAACACTCTAAGTTGTCCCTAAGTGTGAGTGTGAGCGAGGATGGTTGGTCGTCTCTGTTTGCCCTGCGATTGGCTGGAAGGGTGTGTCCCCCCACCGAATGCCCAAAGACAGTTGGGAGAGGCACCAGCACGCCCCATGACCCTTGTCAGGATAAGCGGATCAGAAAATGGATGGATGGATCACATTTCTTTCTTTATATTACATTGTTCAAAATTGAAGGGAAAACAAGAAAAAAATTAATGGCTTAATAAGGGAGGAAACAGATGTATGCACATTGTTCTGAAGTCGGAGGTTTCGATGGATGGATCGTGCGGGTGAATTTGAATAGGGATTCAAACCGCCAAACACTCACCTGCCAAATACAGACTGAACAACTGTCTCCTCAATTCAATTGAAAAGCAAACCAAAACCTTTTCAATGCAAACGACTTGAAGGTTTACGCAGGCTTCTGCTGTCTTTGCATTCGTCTTTATCACTTAGTATGCAAATCAAGCTGCTTTGTCTTTGTCTCTCTAGGGTAGTATCAGAGAACTCTATTGATCAGTGCTGATGTCACTTCAATGTGTTCACTAACCACTTAAGACACTGAAAGTGATAAACATGCTGTCTGCAGGGCTGTTGCTGAAAGTTAACACGCGCACTGATGTGTTTCGATTATTGACTATCAGACAATTTTTTCAACGGTAGTTGGCTTTTTTGTCGTCACACTGTACCGTAATGACTGCTATTAGTAGGGGTGTCTCCAGACAGCCCGGTACCATCAGGACGATGGCTAAGCAAAGATATCTTGTGTCAAATAAGATATCCTTTATTTGTCCCACACTGGGGAAATTTACAATATATATATATATCCATCCATTTTCCGAACTGCTTGATCCTCACTAGGGTCGCGGGGGGTGCTGGAGCCTATCCCAGCCGTCTTCGGGCAGTAGGCGGGGGACACCCTGAATCAGTTGCTAGCCAATTGCAGGGCACACAGAGACGAACAACCATCCACGCACACTCACACCGAGGGACAATTTAGAGCGCCCAATCAGCCTGCCATGCATGTTTTTGGAATGTGGGAGGAAACTGGAGCACCCGGAGAAAACCCACGCAGGCCGGAGCTGGAATCGAACCCGGTACCTCTGCACTGTGAAGCCGACGTGCTAACCACTGGACTACCGGGCCCATATATATCAACAAGTCAACAAATGTCCATTTGTATATATACAGTATATATATATATATGGGCGGCCCGGTAGTCCAGTGATTAGCACGTCGGCTTCACAGTGCAGAGGTACCGGGTTCGATTCCAGCTCCGGCCTCCCTGTGTGGAGTTTGCATGTTCTCCCCGGGCCTGCGTGGGTTTTCTCCGGGTGCTCCGGTTTCCTCCCACATTCCAAAAACATGCATGGCAGGCTGATTGGACGCTCTAAATTGTCCCTAGATGTGATTGTGAGCGTGGATGGTTGTTCGTCTCTGTGTGCCCTGCGATTGGCTGGTAACTGATCCAGGGTGTCCCCCGCCTACTGCCCGAAGACGGCTGGGATAGGCTCCAGCACCCCCCACGACCCTAGTGAGGATTAAGCGGTTCAGAAAATGGATGGATGTATATATATATATATATATATATATATAGAAAATGAAAAAACCCAATACATTAACCACCATACACTAAAGGCGACTTTCACATTTCATCCACTATTTTAAATACTTTCTGCAGGCCCAGAGTGATTATTTGGCTTCATTTAGTTGTCAGTGTGTTTTTTAACAAGCATGCTAGTAAAGTCCTCATTGGAGAGATTCCCCAATCCAGACGTCTCGTTTCGTTTGTGCCACAGATTTGGACCAATATCAGCCATGGCCCCCTACGAGTCACCCGCCAGCAAGAGCAACTAAGGGGCACTATGCAGGGGGATTCTTGACATGCTACTGTTAAAGTGTCAAAAGCAATGCCACTGTGTTGTCTTTGATGTGGATCCAGTGTCAGGCAACTCTCAGGACGATTAAACAAGATTAATAAAGAAAGGAATTTTTAAACCATTTACACATGTGCATATAAAATCTAAATGTAATGCCTGCTTACACCTTACAAACTAAGGAGAGTGCTATTAAATTTGTAATCACATGTCCTTGACAGCGTCTGCTGTGTTGGGTCTGTCTCAGTGACAGATTGAGACTGCGGTTGTCGACTTCTCTGATCAAAAAAATGTTGTCCCCCTAGCAGATACTCGATGAATTGCACCTTATTAAAACTGTTCATTCCATCTCTTTTATGCATTTTTTTACTTTTAAATTATCCCGCAGGCCTGATCTTAACTTCTCAGGAGCCGGTCCCAGCCCGTGGGCTGTATGTTTGACACCTCTGCTCTAAATAGACCACAAAGTATGCCAAAACCCAATCAAAACCATTAATATTTTTCTATCGTAGCAGGACTCAAATCATCACCCTCATGCTCCACCACACAAGTTATGAATGTTTTCAGACAGAACGGATTTATTGGTCGCATTCTTTCAACGTGGTGGAAAGAAAGCAGTCATATTTTCAATTATTCAAAATCATAGTTGACCTCGTAAAAAATTCAAGATGTAATGAATTGCACTCCAACAAACTGAAACACTGACATTTTTGGTCTTTGTACAAATGATTGTGTACCCTGCCTCTTGCCTAAAGACAACTGGGATAGGCTCCAGTTCATCTGTGACCCTAATGAGGATTAGCAGAACAGAAGATGGATAGATGGATGCCAGATTTATGACAGCTACCACAATGCTATGACAAACTTCACAACGTGGTATGACATGTATTTAAAATATGTTTACATATAAAATAGAGGCAAAGATAGAACTTGGAACTCGGCATGTAAAAAAAAATACTCTTGTGTACACAATTCTTTTTATTTATTTTTTCAGAATGGTCATATTACATGTATTGTACCACAGGTATTAATGCAGGGAATGAATGTTGAGAAGAGAACAAAAACATATCGTGGAGGGAACAAGAGTCTCAACATCACACTGTGGCTGATTTTTTTCAGAAGCAGTTCCCGTCAAGTGTTATGTGTGACTGAATAAAACTTGGTGATGTAAATTCTAAGATTGTGACATTGTCATAAGTCTCCCCGCTGACCCAACCATCAGAGTAGTTTTATGGCAGCACCTCAGTAAACAAATGTAAGCTCGGTTGGTCCAATGCTTGTATTAGGACACTAAACAAATACAACCAGGATTTCTCCTGCACTAATAGAACATGGCGATTCTGGCTCATGTTGCAGAAATAGCGGGAGCATTGCAGCATATCCTATGATGTGCTTACGATATTTAGTCATACTGTGTAATCACTATAGCAAAGGAGTGCAATCACCTTTCGGTTTGGTCCAAAGTAGCAGAGGGAAGGGAATTAATTCACTTGATAAATTCATGTTGCATAGAGAGAAAAGGCAAATTTAAAGTATTCAGAGGGCTTGATTATGAAATAGAGGCTTGTCTTGTCATCATACAGTGTTGTGTACTTACCCTGAATTGCTCAGTAATTCACACACAAAAATGGAGCGAGGTTCACCTCTTTTTCAACAACTGCATGAAAGAAATAATCAAACAGTTTAAGGACAATGTTCCTCAATGTAAAATTACCGGTACAAGGAATAGAGGTATTTTATCATCATCAATGTCATCTGTTTTTATTTACATGGTCCCAAATTTATTGGAATTGGGTTTGTGTTTGACTGGCAGGACTTTTGTGTTAGCCGAGGTTACTCTGTGTCCTGCTCTGTACCTCTGTCAAATGGTGTTCCACAGGGTTCTATTTAAAAGCCCCTGCTGTTTTCACTGTATTTGCAGCCCCTATGTTCCATTCTAAGAAATATGGGATTGCCTTCCACTGTTATGTGACAGTCAGATCTATAAACTGCTGAGCAAAAAGACTGCATTCTCCTTAAGAGCACCATTGTCCTGTCAAGATGAAAATAATAAATAATAAATAATAATGAAAAAAAAAATAATAATAATAAGTAAATAAATAAAAAGTCAACATGTTTGGTCCCAGTGGCCCTGATACATCTATTCTGTTGACCTAGGTCACTGGTGTCTGAGCTAAAACCAAAAGTCTGAAACTCGGGTTTTCGATTGGACAGTGATTTCAAATTGACCCGGCAAATCAGTGTTGTCATTAAATCCAGCTTCTTTCATTTTGGGCAGCTACGGTCAAGCCACTCCTTCCTCAATAGCATTTTTAAACAGTAATTCAGGCTTTTGTTACATCTCGGCTGGATAACTGCAACACACCTTATTTTGGAGTCAGCAGTCCTCCTTCAAGCATCTACAGTTAGTCCTGCCGCTCACCTCCTAACTGGTGCTTGTAAAAGGGAGCACATAACTCCATTTCTGGCTTGCCTTCACTGGTTCTCTGTACATTTAAGAATTGATTTTTGGATAGTTTTATGTGTTTTCAAATCTTGAGCTCGTCCACCCCTACGTACCTGGTCGGTGCCTCAGGTCAGCGGATCAGATGCTACTGGAGGTACTGAGGACAAAGCAGAGGTTCAGACTTGATCGTCTTTTACGGGTTTTGTGTAAATGATTGTTGTCACTGTTCTTGTTACTGGATGACTGTGGTTCTTAATTATTTTCTGTCATGCCCCCCCAAGAAGAGGAAAAAAATCTCGCGCACCCCCCCCCCAGCCCTGCACGACTATAAATAGTATCATTTGTCTATGAAATTGTTATAAGTACACCGTTTCATAAGCAGCAAAACAAAAACATATACAATAATTGGTGCTTTTTTTAAATCAAAGATGATGTCTGGATTAATTTCTACAATGAGCACATTTTGCAATGCACAGCTTTTCAAAGCGAGGTTTGAAGCAGGACACAGCAACTCTCGGCTCCTGCTCAATGTGTAGCGGGGACCTGTATTATTAGTTTACTGAAGTAGCAGTCACAAAGCGGGATGATTGTTGGCAATATTTGGCACGTTTTCGCTGAAAAAAAAAACTCAAGCATCTTATCAGCGTGATTGGGGTGTATTGTCTTTAAGTGACGCCTTAATTTATTTGGCTTCATGCTGTCCGCTACCAAAATCTTTGGGCAAAGTAAGCACATCGATCTCGTCATATTTCCTCCCCGAGAATGCTCTCCTTGCTGAAAGACTTATACTGTAACATTGCAACACTGATGCTATTTGTCAGCCCATTTATGGTATTCTGCATTATTTGTTAGGTTTGTAAAAGACAAAGCTACATGGTAGTTCAAAAATATACTGTGTAACAATGTCGATGTATCTTTTTGTTTTAGTTTGACTTTAACTGGGGGTATTAATAAAGATTTGTTCACTATCCACCAAACTGTTGCTTGTTGTGAAGTGAGTTGAATTCACTGCAACCATGCAGCACTCGCATCTCAAATTTTGAGTGTGATAACTATTCTCCAAACTCCGGCGTGCCTATTTGCAGGCTAACTCTCATACGCTACACACACGTGCACTAAATAAATTGGATCACTACCCCAGACATAGACATGGTGCCAGCCAGCAAGTATCGATTGGCTTTGTGCAACATACACAGCATTTTGCAGCTGGAATGCTATTTCCAAATGATCACACCTGGTTTTGACCCTGGAGGACCAGTCCACTATGGGACCACACAGAAAGTGCTTGTTTGTCCCGTAAGTACTTGCGAAGGGGAAAAGATGATCTCTGGTTTCACTTCATATTGTACGGCAACAGGAATAAGTTAGGGTGTGATAAGAGAATAGGAAAGGAATGGAAAGCAAAGCAGATGATGGAATATAAAAGGCAAGAAAAATGACTGCTGTAGTGCTGGTATAGAAGAGCCCTATTTGTGCAGTGGAGGGAGAGATTATTGGCCATTGCTGCCCTATACCATTTGTCCTAGTCAGGTTCTTAAATAGATTCAGGATCAATTATTCATAGGGTCCATAACTGGCAATAAACGTTAGCCAAGACAGTGCAGCCTGGGTCAGGGACAGCCAACAAAGAGATAGAAGCAAGTTTTAAAAGGCAAAAACTACTGGACAAAGCAGAGAATCACCATTGCACCATTTTCAAAAGACCAACATGAAGGAGCGGAGATAGAGATGAGCTGAGGTAATTGGAAATCAACATAATCAAGGAAAGACAAAGTCAAATGCACAGCGTTTTCTGCTTACCAAAAGCAGAGCCGAATTGTTATTACAAATCCAAGTCTGGAAAGACAAAGAACTCATGTCCGTAACGCATGATGGGGTAACAACAAACAAATGATTCATGTCAACACCATAATTGAAATGTGTTCTGATTCTGAAATAGATACTCCAGATTTCAGGACAGGATAAAACAGGGAGTGATTAAGTCAAATGAAAATGGTTTCTTTGTTTGTTTCTTTTAATTTTATGTTATTACTTAATCTTAACATACACCAAAGTTTAGTTACAACATAGAGAGATGCATGCTAGTTATAAATATCACAAAAACAACTGAGTAAATCAATGACTGTGTTGATCAAATAATGAAACAGCAGATGCAGAACTGAATTGTATTTTTTTTCTGCTTGGCTCTCAACGAAGGCGGACGGTTTTTGCACAGCTCCTGCCCCCACCCCGCACCCTCTCCCTGCTCGCCACTTAGTCTTTGTGCTGTCTTTGTCTAACTTTTTCCTAGCCTCCTACTGTATTTTCATCCGAAGAACTAACCATGGAATTAGTTGGCTGGTCTCCCGATGCAATCGACAATTTTTTTTCGACGGAAAGAGCAGGCAGTGGGGAGCCTGCTTGCCCTCCAGGGACATTTAGGGATATGCCCTGGATCCATGGAGGAAGTGGAGACCGGTGTGCTTGGGAATACTGTCCGTGGAGGATGTGGAAGACATCTACATTATTGGCCTTTTGATAACAGGTATGCTGCTGTTTGGTGTTGGCAGCTTTCGGTTCTATCGCAAAATTCAACCGACGGGAGGGGCTATATTGGAAGTGAAGAGGCTGCCGGTCATTCTGGATGGTTTGGCGCGAATGTCCAACACTCAGACTCAAGCGAGGACTGAGCTCAACCTCAATATTGTTGCGGTTTTGGAGCGACTGCGTGATCGACAACAACATGGAGAAGTTGGAATCCGCGCTGCGGAAAGTGTTTTCGGATTCTGGCTGATCGGCGCCAGTGAAGAGATACAGACCACGGACTCAAGGCTGTCTGAAATTGTTGGCGGCCGGCCCTCCAAAACAAACAACGCTATCTGGCCTTTCTCCTGGACGGAAGTACGCATGGAATCTAGGGCCCCCCACCATCACCCCCCTCCTTCTCGGCCATGGACTGATAAGCCGGGACTGTCTTCATGATGAGCAGACCTCGACGAAGCAGCTTTGACCTGTACACGCATACACATACACAACTGGACAACCACACGCGCATACACATCCTTGTGATCACCGTCTTCATCGCTCCGATTCTTTTTCACCCTCCGTGACGTGGTTCGACATGCGAGCGCTCGTGTGTCCGTGCAGCTGGTCATTTTCGGCCGCGTCGCGATCACCCCTGTCCTCTCCCCTCCCCTTCCCCTTCCCGTTCATCCTCCCCCTTATTAAATGTTATGTCTTGTGACTTGTTGTAACTGTCATATACTTATTTATGTGCTAGGGTCTTTTTTTTTATCCTGGACTTAAATTATCCTCAGAAGAGGATAGTTCGAGCGTGTTTTTTTTTTCCCTGTCACTACCCAGCGTTTTCCTTTCTGAAGTAGCCATTTGGAGGTGTGCTGCTCACCACGGGCCGTTCTTCCTTTTCAGGATGATCGACAGGTTCTCAACTAGAATGAGATCAGGTGTTGTGGATGGTAAGGTTTTTTTTCCACTTTACGTCATCATACTACAAATCGCAGTCAGGCAGCTTGGAGAAGTTATGACTTGATAAAGGCTAAAAGTAAAACCAACAGAAACATACTGTATATATTCAAAACTCGATTCAAAATATTTGTTGTATATATATATACACATATATATACATATATATATGTAAATTTCCCCAGTGTGGGACGAATAAAGGATATCTTATTATATATATATATATATATATATATATATATATATATATATATATATATATATATATATATATATATATATATCCACTGGGATGCGGAGACAAAAGCCTGGGGAAAGAATAATCACCCGGAGACCATTTGGATGGTAATTGACTGAAGGAATGCCAGGCACTCTCTGATGAGCATGTAGCCACTTCACTGTGCATCTCCAAATGGCTTTAGTGAGCTAATGGTGGTGTAGGGAAAAAAAATGATTTCACATAAGGCTGGGGTAATGTAGCCTTCAGCTCAGCTCATTTTCTTCCAAACGAAAGAGATAATCTGGACCCCCTAAAGGCCTGCAAGATTGAAAGCTTCGCAAGCGGAAAGGCCAAATAAGTAAGAAAAATTAGACGTGAACCTGGACCTTGGCTTCCTCATTCAACTCCTACGCCTCGCATCTTTGTGGTGCTGATGAATGTACAATAAGTATGCTTTTACTCAAGCTCTTCTTTCTCCTTCCGTTCTTCTCTTTCTGCCTGCTGTCTTTCACGTTGACTTCCATCAAGTTTGTTTACTCATGTATTGAATTTATTTGCACATTGGAATTTCTTTAAAACCATGGCAAAAACACATGCCGACGATACCCAATGAATTATCGAAGAGGATCTTGTGTTGACAAAGGCGTTTTTGAGATACTGTATTGCTATTTGAGTCCTTTAAACTCTTTTAAACAGGCATTGTAAAACATACTCTTCTCATTGCCTTTCTGTGTGTGCTTTGTTTCCCCTGTAATGTTGATCACTATAGAGCATGGGTGTCAAGCATTTTAGCAGAATTGAACCCAGTACTTCTGCACTATGAAGTCGACGTACTGACCACTGGACCGTACTCATGATATATACCGTATTGGCCCGAATATAAGACAGTGTTTTTTGCATTGAAATAAGACAAAAAAGTTGGAGTCGTCTTATATTCGGGGTCTGGACATTACACCCATTCACGACGCTAGATGGCGCCAGATGTCATTGAAGCGAATGCTGAACTTGACTCCCCATGCCAAAGTGAACCCCTACCCCGAAGAATAACAATAAAAATAGCGGTAGCACGAAGAAGAAAAATAAAAAATACCGGTAAGAAGGAAAAGAGAAGAAAATAATAGAAGAGATCACAGAAAATGGAGAAACTTGGTGACAATCTGGAGAAAAGTGGGTCGAAGATCGGCCAGGTTAATCGGCAACCGAGGGGAAATTACAGTTAGCTCACTAAAGCCATTTTACATTTCAAAAACCAGAAGTCATTCATTCACGAATGTGATTGCACTTTAGATTTGAATGAGGCAAAATAACATGCTTTTTCTCTCAAATATATTGTTACAATAATTTGTTTAGGATGTACTGTAATTAATTTCTGTATAAAAATTAATTTGGTGTTCAAAAAGTCTTTTTTCAAACTCGAGTCTTGAAAAAGAGGGGGGCGTCTCATAATCAGGGCCGTCTTATATTCGGGCCAGTGCGGTAACTTAATAAAAATTGGCATCAATACTAAGCAGATTTTTGCTACTTGCAGTCCGTATTTCTCTATTCCCCACAAAGAGTGGTGATGAACTGTCAATGTAACATCTTTGATAGTTGTGTGCATAGATTTGGTGAAAGTATTGATGCTACTCCAGGTCCTGGCCAACTGTCCAAAAGGTTCCCAAACAGTGGCAAAGGAGTGGCGAATAGTGGCTTATCTATAAAATAATGTCCCAAATAGCCTGTAATTGTTGTCTGTCTTTCATAAACACATTCTCAAATATCCACGTGTTGTCTGTAAGCATCACTAAAAGTTACAAATGACAGAAGTAACATTTGTGGAAAAAAGTTGACAAATCCAACCCTGTCTACCTTCGCACGCACTGTTCAGTGAGATCCCACCTTTAAGTGCAGCTTTTGCACCTGTTGTATAACAGATTGTTACAACAGCATGCAATTTCATTAGCATACATAAGGAGGAGGTCACTGGACTGAATATTTATCAAGTCATGAATCTCTAGACAGAGAAAATACATCAGCATATTTTCCACATTTCACCTTTCAAAACAAATATCAAAATAACGTTTCCATTCTGTAGCCCTCTGACAGCCAAACATGACAGTAAGAGCCGTACAGTAAAGTAATCTTTCTCTTCCATCTGACGTGCCCGATGCACAGTGCAGAATGTGAATCTGGGCAC
Organism: Hippocampus zosterae; assembly: GCF_025434085.1. Lineage (NCBI taxonomy): Eukaryota > Metazoa > Chordata > Actinopteri > Syngnathiformes > Syngnathidae > Hippocampus > Hippocampus zosterae. Next base: position 8,155,408 of record NC_067460.1, read on the forward strand.
CCTTTCCTCGTCTGATCCCTTAGGACCCACAGCCCTATCTTGCTCCACATAGGAAACCCCATGCATAATGCATCAATATCCAGGCCAATTTCGGAGCTGAGACGCATAAAAAAATAAAAAAAAACAAGAGAAACTCTTTCCAGGTTCCCGCAATCAGTCCCGTGGTTTCTGTGGGAAACGAGGCCTCATTGCGACCGAATAGAATTACCAAGGAGAAACCATGAAAAATTTAGCATCGTCTCGCACTGAACATGCCGACTCAAACTTCCAAAAAGTTGTGTATGCAAGAGGGGAGGGAGGGGTGTGGGGGGACAGAAGATGTCACAGTGCTTGTATGGTGTTTTCTCGACATGATTATGAGTATTCTGCTGCTTTCTAGGGATGACGCAGGAGAGGGCACATTACATGCATTGGTGGAGGTTAGATGGAAACATTTATCCTGAAGGAACAGGATGGCACTTTGCAGAGGTGGAACATGGGATTGATTTGTGCCGCTTATAAGTAGTCAGAAGAGGGGGCTCGGATGGAGGCTGCTGAGGGTTTGATCAAAGCAGACTTGTTGCTGAGAGATGATGGTCAGGCAAGCCGAGCCATTTAACATCCATAACTGATAAACAACCAACGGCAAGAGCAGACGGAAAATGTATAAATATTTATGACAAGATAATCGGACATCTTCTAATACATCTTCGAAGTTACGACCAGTGGCAAAGACAAACAACTTGAGGAAACAACAATTCACCATGACTTCACAACAGCCCATCCATTTTCTAATCCGCTTATCCTCACGAGGGTGGCGGGCGTGCTTCGAGCCTTTCCCAGCTGTCTTTGGGCAGCTGGCGGGATACACCCTGAACGAGTTGCCAGCCAATCGCAGGGCACGCATAAGGCGTGTTCACACGGCACACATTTGCTCCGGTGCTGCACCGATGTATTTAGTTGCGATATATTTTGCACCGCAGCAAATTGTGTGGAGCGTTCACACGTACAGAGCCGCTGCATGTCGGCACAGCGTCGGTGCAGCCCCACACGGTAGTTTCTGCAGCGGAGCAAAACGACAGAAAACAAATGAGCTGTCGTGTTGGTACTTTTTAAAACATATACACAACTCAAGCGACTACTGGACAGGCACACCCTTCTTCTCGGTCTCCGTGCCTTCTGCTCGAGAGTGACCGCCCCCGAAAACGTAAATCAACAATGACTTCAATGACACTCAGAAAAGTAAGCACGTAATGCGGCAAACAGAAAATCAAGAGAGGAAATCACAAAATAAATTATATGGGGGGCGGGGGGTTGTGAGCACACAACCAAACAAACTACACAAACAACTCAGAGACAGTCCAGTCTCCTACAAAAGGAAAGATGTTACCAGCCAAGTCTTGTGTCGTTATTAAACAAACACATGACGGAAGTCCGACAGAGCGCAAAAGCAACGCATTCTCACTGTACGTAAACTCTTCACAAGCATTTGCTAAGGCGCAAATTTAACCCAGTTGAGTTCACACGTGCAAATTTACACCGGTGCCGCTTCGCAAACGAGCATTTGCTCCGGGGCAAATTTTTAAACCACCTCCCTGAGGTGGTTTAAAAATTTGGTCCGGTGTAAGCCGTTTTCCAGGGCTACGCCAGAGCTAATTTGCACGTGTGAACGCTCTACTGGGGCAGCCCCGGCATAGCACCGGACCAAATCTTGCCACGTGAACACCCCTATAGACAAACAGTCATTCACGCACACAATTGCACAAAGGGACAGCATAGAATGTCCATTAACCTGCCATGAATGGTTTGGGGATGTGGGAAGAAGCCGGAGTACCCAAAGAAAACCCATTCAGGCACAGGGAAAACATACAAACTCCACACAGGAAGGCCGGGGCCGGAATCGAACCCGGTACCTCTGCACTGTGAGTCGGACATGCCAATTAGTCGGCTACCGTGCCACTCAACTTCACGACAATAATGCAATTTCTTCCAAGTGAGAATAGCTGAAACATTTTCCTTTGAGGGACAGGGGATAAAGTAGATAAAGTAATAAATTAAATGCCCGGACTATGGTAATGGTACATAATGCCTTGACACAACTACAGTATAACACTGGTCAACAGCAAATGAGGGCTTTATGTGTCCCTTGAAATGTTTTTTGGCAGAGATTTTAAAAATGCCTCTATTTTTTTCTAAGTTTGACCAAAAAAACTTTCGCAACACAGATTCTATCATGCGTTGTAATTTATTGCTGTGACGGTTCATAAAAACATTCCACCTGTTGTTGAAATTCACCTATAATTGCTAAATATTACATAACCCACCCACCCATCCATTTTTCGATCCGCTTTACCCTCACAAGGGTCGCGGGTGTGCTGCAGCCTATCCCAGCTGTCTCCGGGCAGTAGGCGCCCTGAACTGGGCACAGTCGCTAAAGTGATCAGCTAACGTCTCTTAGGTTCTAGCATTCAAGTAACAGGGCCTGCCGTCAAAATGCTCGCAAATGCGGCCAATTTTTCAGTGCGTGAGGGTAAAAATTTCATCCCATCGCAGTAGCGCGAGTGCATATTTTCATGCACTCTGATCATTTCTGCAGTCTGATGCTTAAGACATGGTTGAAAGTCAACGTCTTTTTACACAGCTTTAGCCAGTCTTCTCCTGCGCGCTCTTGGCTTCGAACGAGACAGCTCGGTCCCATTCGGTTTTTCGGAGTGCTCCGCAACCGCTCCAACTGAGGACAAGCAGTGCCCAGTGCGTCATGCACTACAGATGCAAATAGTTTGAGCTGGAACTGCTGATTGGTTAAAACAGAGGATGTGTTTGGAATTAATGAGAGGGGAGTGCACGCTGCCTCTCTGAATACACTTTGTATTCAAGTTAGACATCACCCGGTGCAATGATTGGAGGGCTGCTGCATCCACGTACACGCGCATCACACCATTGGAATGACAACAAGCTTTGCTAATTAGGAAAATGAAGCGGTCTATCGCCTTTTTTTTTTTAACAAAGAGAGACAAACAAAATAAGAGAGAGGTGGATTTTTATGTGAGAGCTAGCGAGAGGGGCAAAATCAGAAGGCACTGATGATGGGAAGGGAGATATTGGCCAATAGGTTAAGAAAAAAAAGTACTGCTTTCAACCACAATGGCCTAATTCTTAACACAAAACAGTTATGTCCATATCACGGCAAGCCTGCAAATTGATATTGCGCAGGACGTAAATTGAATCAAATTTGAGGGACCAGTCTTTGATGCTAGGGTGAAGTGGATTAGGAGGCCCCAATGTGAGAGCTTGCTCCCTTGAGTTACACAAAATAATGTTCACATTAAAGCAAAAGCCTGTGGTCTATTGTCTTCATTTAAAATTGGATACAAATAATTTACCTGTTTTGTCAGCCAGTGTTGGTTGCAGACTAACCTTTTGTGCCAGTAAAATATTTGGAAAATGTACAATAGCTTGAGTCACTGTCAATCTTAAGACAACTCTACATCAGCAAAAATGGCCATGCTTTACCTCCCCCAAAAAAGAACAGATGTGACCAATTCTTTTGAGATACCTACGACTTTTTTTCTTGGTAGCACCTAAGTTGGCTGCACCAATGCTACCAGTGAAAACGTTCGTGTCGAGTCCTGCATTACAAAGCACAAATTGAACACCTTTTGAAGATGCAAACTGTTTGTTTGTTTGTTTTATTGTTTATTGAACATAAAACATATACAGTAATAATTTGACAGAAAATAAGGTAGATAAAAAAAGTAAAAAGAAAGAAATCAGTCTTCATTCAACACAGTTATTATGTTCAAGGGAGTAGGATGAAGTAAAAAACATATCTAGTCCTACCCCGTTATGTGTTTATATCTACTAAATCATTTTTATATCAATCAGAAAAGAAAAAGTAAGAAGAAGTCTCCATTAAGGCTCATACTTTACCCTTAACCGTGATATTTTTACAACTTTTGGTTTGTATCGGGATTATATACATCCTCACCCTGGCACTCTTGTGTCAAATTTCTCTTGTATTCATAATGGTTATTTCAATACGTTTCTCTATTTATCAACTTAGTTCTGATTTATCATTATATTTAATGTTTAGAATTTATCATTTTAACTCTGATTGATGTAGGTTGTTTGTACTATTTTTTTGAATTTGTTTTTGAACTCAGCAAGTGATTTACTCATTTTTAGGTCCGTTTCGAGATTATTCCACAGATTAACACCTTTGCTAGATACACTTCTTTGCTTGATGTTTGTTCTTGTTTTGAGTTTTTTGAATAAGTTGGTACCTCTTAATTCATAGTTGTTTACTCGAATTTCGAAAAACTTCTGAATGTTTTGGCAGAGCAGGTTATTGTGTGCTTTGTACATTAATTGGGCGATTTTAAAGTCAACCAGGTCATGAAATTTCATCGTATTTAATTTGATAAATAGTGGATTTGTGGGTTCCGTATATTTTGATCTATTAATAATTCGAATTGCTTTTTTTTGTAGTTTGAGAATAGGGAGTGTGTTTGTTTTGCAGGCATTTCCCCATATTTCCACACAGTAGGTCATATATGGTAATAATAATGAAGTGTATAACGTGTACAAAGATCTCTTATTTAGCACTTCCTTGGTTTTGTAGAGGATCCCTATGGTCTTGGCTATTTTTCTTTTTACGTTATCGATATGTGGTTTCCATATATGTGGTGACATATATGTGGATATGTGGTGACAATTTATTTCTGTCGAACCAGAACTGAAAAAAATTGCTAACTCAAATAAACCTCTTTGAACTGCTCGGTGACCAAAACAAAACAAAAAAGAAAAGAAAAACAGCACAAAAGTTGTTCCGCAACATTAATCCAATTTGTGTCTTCCTCTTGCCATTTTCTCTGCTTGTGTGTAGCATATATTTTTCTCCTTTTCATGTAGTACTGATGCATGCAGTATTACTGCTGTGTGCCCCCCCCCACCCTGAAAAATAGCTTCAACAAGGAAGATAAAAGGCAACGGCATTAAAATGTGTAGGAACACTAGGGTTCTTTGTATTCTAGCTGGGACATCAAAGTACACGGCAAAATCAAGTCGTGCACCAGTCACGTCCATGAGTGGGAGGAAAATACATGACAAATTTATATTGTGTCACCGCTGAGAGTCCACGAGTACGTCTTCATCACAAAGAGCAGATCTCGCAGTTATTTGTCTCCTTGGAGGACAGAGATTCATGGAAGCTTTTGATGCTTTTAAACAAGAATGAGATAGAAGCGCTGACAAGGCCACACCGGTGGAGTAGATAGGGGATGCAAACGTATGCAGAGATCTCAACACCATGCTAATGAAATACATGTTATGCAATCGCACAGGACATCACAGGTGTATTGCATCTCTGTTGAATGTATTCAATTAAAATTGAAGGCTAAAAAGATCAACACTCAGGGGACCACAACATGGAAGACGTAGAAGCGTGTGCGTGCGGACGCGTTCCCGCAAGGTTATGAGGTACCGTACATGATGTGCCCTTCGGAGCCGGTTTGGCAGAGATAAATATGAAACTGCTTCATTATACAAAAAGAAAAAAATACCCTAAATACCAAATTAAGGATACTCACATACCCTGGTGCATGCTTGTAAGCATAGATCCATGCATACATGTGCAAGCTTCTGCCATCAGTTAATTATTTTATTTATTTTATATTATTATTTTGTTTATTGTTTATAAACAAAATAATAACAATATGGACATTATTTATTATTATTATGTTATTTATTTTAGTTATTTTGAGTTGAATATGTTTGAAAACATTCAACATGATGTGATTATTCATTTTATGTCTCCAGGATGTCATTGTTAAATAAAAAATGTGTTTTCAATTTCCAGAAGTTACAATAGCAAAGAGACTCCACTCAACCTGATCACATCACACGCCACAGTGAACAGATTTCGACCATGTTGGTGGTTGGCAGATGGTTTTGTGTTGTCTGAACATAGATCACAGGATAACATGCGGTGCTGGTTCACTCGGAACTCAGGGCTGCATGAAAGCTCAAGGACTTGGCTCCTGTGTAGCAACATTGCTCCCGTGTGGTCAAATTGGGGGGTGAGCCAAGGTGAATACAACTATCGAGAGGTCAAAACTATAACTAGTACATGCTTCCGGAGAATACTCTTAAAAATGCCGAACCGCTTGATCCTCACTAGGGTCGTGGGGGGTGCTGGAACCCTATCCCAGCCGTCTTCGGGCAGTAGGCGGGGGACACCCTGAATCAGTTGCCAGCCAATCGCAGGGCACACAGAGACGAACAACCTTCCACGCTCACACTCACACCTAGGGACAATTTAGAGCATCCAATCAGCCTGCCATGCATGAGCACCCGGAGAAAACCCACGCAGGCCCGGGGAGAACATGCAAACTCCACACAGGGAGGCCGGAGCTGGAATCGAACCCGGTACCTCTGCACTGTGAAGCCGACGTGCTAACCACTGGACTATCAGGCCGCCTCTCTTATAACTACTGTAACATATATTTTTTACATGGAGGTAAAAAAAAAAAATCACTGTGGGGAAACATTACAATAATTAGACAGGACAGTATATTTCTAGGCGGCCCGGTAGTCCAGTGGTTAGCACGTCGGCTTCACAGTGCAGAGGTACCGGGTTCGATTCCAGCTCCGGCCTCCCTGTGTGGAGTTTGCATGTTCTCCCCGGGCCTGCGTGGGTTTTCTCCGGGTGCTCCGGTTTCCTCCCACATTCCAAAAACATGCGTGGCAGGCTGATTGAACACTCTAAATTGTCCCTAGGTGGGAGTGTGAGTGCGAAAGGTTGTTCGTTTCTGTGTGCCCTGCGATTGGCTGGCAACCGATTCAGGGTGTCCCCCGCCTACTGCCCGAAGACAGCTGGGATAGGCTCCAGTACCCCCCGCGACCCAAGTGAGGATCAAGCGGCTCGGAAGATGAATGAATGAATGAATATATTTCTATTTCCACCTATTTCACCTTCACTCCTTACTTGTCAGGTCACCATCACTACAACCTTGTTACTTTTTACTTGCTCATATTTCTTATATTGTTGTATTATGTTCCACCTCTAATACCAAATAGCTATTAAAGGTGAATGAAATTGCTGAGCGGTTCAATTTGAATTTGTTTGTCCATCTGCTCATTAGTGAATAGAGTACTACATGGTTCATGGAGGATGAAGAACAGACGAGGAGTGCCATTATGATGCCAAAGTGACTCATCAATCCCGACATTTTCTATACTGATTGTCCTCATTAGGACTGTGGGTGAGCTGGAGCCTCTCCCAGCCAACTGAGTGGGAGGCAGTCTATACAGTGCTCCCTGCTTTGGTTGCCAGCCAATTGGAAGGAATGTGGAAGGAAACTGATAGAACCTGATAAAAACCGATGAAAGCACAGGGAGAACATCTAGCCTCCCTGGAGGAAGGCCAGAGACAAGCTATTGTAACTAAGTAAGCTACTATATTTGAGTGAGGCCTTGTTTGAGTCTAAACCGTGCCCGAAAAGCTGCTCATTTATTATTACCATTATTTGTAATGCTCCTCCGTGAGCCGTCATCTTATTGTGGTGGAGTAGTTTGTGCGCCCCAATGATCCGAGGAGCTAAATTGTCTGGGGCTTTATGCTCTGGCAGGGTCACCCAGACAATGCACGCAATGAAAACCAGCACCTACAGATCTGAGACCATGGTCCTTAGTCAGGAAAGGGTGGGGTACCCTCTCCGGGTAGGGCGGGGGTCGTTAACATATGGCTCCAGAGCCGCATGCGGCTCTTTAGCGACATCTAGTGGCTCCCTGGAGCTTTATTAAAAATTTTAAATATGGAAAAAGATTCTGATAGTAGGCTAATATAGCTCAAATAGATATAGATACATGTTGCAGCTCCGAAAAAGGAGAGCCGTGGTGTTGTTTTTTTTAAAAAATACACTTTATTTATGCTTTTAACGGTCTCGGCAAACACAGATACGTCTACTTCCGACTCCATGCCTCTCTTCTCTTCAACTCTAGCGGCGTTCAAAGACAGCCTCCGAAAAACGGAAATCCATGATCACTTCACTGACAGCGAAAATAATGCCCCAAAACAAAAAATAAAGCAAGGAAATCACAAAATAAATTCTATGGGGGAGTTTGTGAACACACAACAAAGGAATGAATAAACAAGAACAGACAGTAGAGTCTCATGCTCATACATACAGCATGTTAGTTTCCTTTCCTTCCTTTCCTTCATTGTAAGTTTAATAGAATGCTTTTATTTTTTTGCGGCTCCAGACAGATTTGTTTTTTCTTTTTGTTTTTTTTTGTCCTATAAGGCTTTTTCAACATTTTGGGTTGCTCACCCCTGGGGTAGGGGATGAGATCTTCCCCCGAGTGGAGCAGTTTAAATATCTTGTGCTCTTTTTCATGAAGGAGTGGGAAACTGACAGGTGAATCGGTGCGCCGTCTGCTGTGACGCGAACTCTATATCGGTCTGCCGTGGTAAAGAAGAAGCTGAGCCGAAGGCCGAAGCTCTCGATTTACCAGTTTATCTAAGTTTCTACCCTCACCTTTGGTCATGAGCTGTGGGCCGTGACCGGAAGAATGAAATTACTGATATAAAGTGCCAACATTAGTTTCCTCCTCAGGGGGTCTGGGTTAAAGATAAGGTGAGAAGCTCAGTGATCCAAGTGGGATAAGAGTCGAGTCGCTGATCCTCTGCATTGAGAGGATGAGGTGGCTCGGGCATCTTGTTAGCATGCCACGTGGACGCCTCAGTGGTGAGGTGTTCCGGGCATGTCCCACTGGTAGGAGTCCTGAGGACGATCCAGGACACGCTGGAGAGACTATGGCTACCGGCTGGCTTTGGGATCCCTCAGAAGAAGATGAACGAAGTGGCTCGGGAGAGGGAAGTCTGGGTTTCCCTGCTGAAGCTGCATGATCTGATCTTCACCCCTTGCAAATAAGTCCTGCTGTAGGTGCGGGACCAAACAAAGCACATGCTTGAAACTGCCTTTGATGAACCTGTTTTGGAAGACAATTTCCCTCTGCCTGTGCAAGTGTCACCGTGGCAACCCGCTCTACCTTAGAGATATGGTGAGAAGCTGTGTCATCCAGGGAGGAGACAATGCTTAAAGAGGAGCTAGATAAGGTGGCCCTGAAATCTGGTTTGGATGACTGCTGGACACCTACCTGATGACTGGTTCTGGGGATTTTCCCATCACAAGGATGCCCAGGGGACGACCCAGGTGAAACTGGAGAGACTGTGTCCCCCGGCTGGTCTGGGGGTATCTTGAGTTTTCCTCCTAAAGCTACTGCCCTTGTGACCCAATCTAAGATAAGCAGATAATAATTGATGGATTGGTGGATTAATAAATGTATTAAGGCATCAAATTAAGGTACCACAGCGAACAGATGAGGGCACGATAATAAGCCCTTTCCACAGACAAGGGAATTCATTTGTGTAGTACATAAATAGAGAGAGGATGTTATAGTTAAAAAAAGGAAATCCAATCCATTTAAATCCTATACTGGTCATTCCTGCTAATTTTCAATAGACTCTACGTGTACTCTAATATGAAGAAAAAAATAATAAAGCCATATTCAAATGCATAGGGTTCGTAGAGTTCAGCTTTGTTTGGCCATCTGGCTCATGTGCATAGTTTTCGGCCTGTCCGTGTGAACAATCTACTGTTAATTATCTCATGCTACTAAAACTAATCAAAAACGGGTTGAGGTTAAAAAAATCTATTCAAAAAATCTCAGAGGAAAAAAAAACAATAGTGAGCAACGCTACAGTTTTGGTGGTCTTTCTTCACAGGGTGTGTCCTGATGACCTTTGTCGTTGCAGAGGGGAAATAATGCCGTTTTTAAATTCTCATCTGTTATTATCAGTGTGTGTACGTGTAACTGCGGATCAGTTATCCTATCTTATCTGACAATGGATACAACGCACTACCTGCCTCAGCAGAAAATCTAACCGCTATCACTGAAAGATAACTACATTATACATCAGTATTTTAGAGCGGAGGGAAACTTGTCTGTATCAAAATATGCCATGTTAAAATTCTTTAAAAGAGATGATTGCCACCTGTTTCAGAGGACATCAAGTCTGAACCTCAACACAAATGTATGTGATGCAGTTACTGCTAGCATTTCTATAACTGCAGTGTCGTCTGATGTGCCACTGTGCTAACAAGTCAAATCATATTTTATTACATCCGGCACTTGAAACGGAATAAGTACAGTGGGTTCTGCTGCCAGGTCACTTGGATGGAGTGGAGTTTGAATTACAATGTTGAATCATGAACGAACGTGAAAGCATACTGACTGACACACACACTTTAGTGGAGATTGCGCTACATGTAGTCACGGTTCTGTGGTGAAATAGTGTTCACGGAGCACCTGACCTTTATATCGCAATGAACCTTTAATGACTCAAGGAAATTATCAGGCGGACCCTGTCCTTTGGTACAAACACACACATGCACACAGTGGCCATAAAAAGGTTTGAAGTGGATAATTCTCTCTTTATGCACAACAACCGTCTCAAGAAGCAACCACGACCTCGACCCACCCACACACACTCAACATGCCTGCAGATTACAATGGACGGTGGGAGATGGTGAGCAATGAAAATTTTGAGGAGGTCATGAAAGCCATCGGTAAGTTGCTCTTCTCATTTCCTCAATGTGGTGATTGGCAAAGAAGAAGCCGTTCACGGGGGGGGGGGGCGGGGGGGGGAGATTAAAAACACCCACTGGTGTTAACGTTTAGGGATACAGCCTTAGAAAGTTGGAGTGTTGAGTAAATAGTAATTTTAGTGTCACGCAATGAGTGGAAGAGTCAGGAAAGACCGTTCCCCACTTTCTTCATTGGGTGGCAATTAAATATGGGTCAACTATTTAATCATCATGCAAGGACAACAAGACATCGATCTGGCAAAGAAACATGTTATTTAAATGTTTCTTCTAGAACGTTCCTAGAAAATAAATGTCTCATTGCTGGTGAGCTAACAGGCCCATGGGCTCCTCATGTGATTCTTGGGAGGGGTCCACCTGGTGTCCGAGGGCACCAAATTAGTGACGTGTCTTCGAGAATTATCGTGGCCACTGGAACTCCTCCATGGCATCACTTTGAATTGTACCCATACAAAGACTCACACAATTATTAATATGCTCGCTTGTCTGCTGACCAAACAATCTGTTAATATATCTTACCCCGCCAAACTTTTTTCATTAATAGTCATTAATTACTATAAAGCGTGCGAAATCTTTCAAACTGTGGATTTATTACTTTGCTCAACTATCCCATCGAATGTTTTTGCATTTTGATTAAGATTTCAAAGCATACGTAAGAATCACAGTGGGTGTGCGGTGTGTGTTCAGTCCACACATTGAAGCATGAAATGTGCATCCTGAAAAAAGGACAACAAAGTGACATTCGATCTTCCGTCATCCATGCACGCAGATATCGACTTTGCCACCAGAAAGATCGCTTCCCATCTGCATCAGACAAAAGTCTTTGTTCAGAATGGAGACAAGTTTGAAACCAAGACGTTGAGCACCTTCAGAAACTATGAGGTCAACTTTACCGTTGGAGTGGAGTTTGAGGAGCAGACAAAGGGTCTTGACAACCGAAAAGTCATGGTAAGAACAGCTGACTGATTTTTAAACAGGTCACCGTAATGGTTTTTTTTTTCCATTTTCAAACTTTAAAGCACATGTGTCAAAGTCAAGGCCCGGGAGCCAGATCTGGCCCGCCACATCATTGTATGTGGCCCACGAAAGCAAATCAAGCAGGTCAAGTTCCAAGATGCTTGCTAAAGCCTGAACCAAAATTTCAAACTGTGATATGTAATCCACAATAACGGTCATTATTCTTGACTTCGGAGTTTAAAACTAGTCATTCATCAATTTGTTGTGCGCTGTGTATGTAATATGTGGAGGGGATTAAACATTTATATGGTTTCCCAAAACTCATAACGGCCCTCCAAGGGAAACCGTAACTACAATGTGGCCCGCGACCAAAATGAGTTTGACACACCTGCTTTAAAGGAAACTCCTGAACATGTGCTCACAGTCGATAAGTGAGGGATCACTGTAACAGCGGATCACATTCATGGATGTTTCTATTTGTTCTTTTTGCAATGTCGCAGACCCTGGTTAACTGGGACGGGGATAAACTGGTGTGTGTTCAGAAGGGGGAAAAGGAAAATCGTGGTTGGAAACACTGGATTGAGGGAGATCTTCTACATCTGGTGCGAAAGGAGCAACGTTTGACAGAAAAACAATACGAACACGTTATTACGGCCAACCTCATTATTTGCTCTAAAAATTTTTTAGAGCAAATTAGAGCTAAAAAAAAAATAAACTAGAAAGAGAGAGCAAGATAAAACATGTTTAGTGCCCAATTCACTTGATGGAATCTCTCCGAGCACACAAATTACACTGTCTGAGGCAATAACAATAAAAGGATGCTGTATTAACAGATGATTACAGATAAAATATCTGAAATGTTATGTAAGAGAAATGTTGCCACATCTTACATTGTTGGTCTAACGGTGTCCTTACATTGTTGGTCTAAAGGTGTCTGTCCTTTCTTTTAGGAAATCCATGTGCTGGACAAAGTCTGCCACCAAGTATTTAAGAAGGCCCAGTAAGATGAGCTCGGGTCTCATGTTGTCCTATGTTGGATAATGCAGTCTATTTATAATGTATGAAAGTAATAAACTGAAAATGGAACTTTTTGCTCAGTGCTTTTATATCTCAAACATAATGTTCTCTCTTTGGCTCTTATTTTCTATGTAATATCAGAGCAAAAACAGCCCACTCACAAACATTGTGCATTATTTAGATTTCCTGTTAGGCTCGCATTTACACCGTTATTGTATTATTTATTTGAGTGTAGCTTAGAGGCCAAGACAGAAAGCTGTTTTTGGGTCGGAATGGCGCGCACACACAGCAATTCATATGAATGTTTCAATGTTTAGGCGGAGAGAAACGTACCGACTGACCTGGCTCAATCGTTACATCGACTTGAGGCAGCCAAGCGATTACGATACGTTCGGTGCTTACTTTGAACTTGAGTTCGGATTACAATGAACCCATAATACCCTTTTGTTCAAATGCCAGATTTTAGTGACATGACGCAAGTCTAAACATGACATTATGATTCATATAGCATTCAAATATGCGTTAAGCAGTAAAATACAGCTGTTTTCAGCCATCTCAGTGGGCGGCCATTTTGGCACTTGCTTTCGAATGAAAATGACTCCACAGTTTCGCAGGGCTCAGGTCACGACCAATCATTGCGTCGTGACCTGAGCCCTGAGCAACTGTGATGTCATTTTCAGATGACAGTGTCAAAAGGGCCACTCTGAGATGACTAAAAATGGGAAGATTTTGCAACTTTATATTCCACCAACGCAATATGAATCCGAATGCTGTGTTTAGACCTGTGAAGGTGCATAGAACATATGATAACAAGAAAATGCTGGTGTTGACTTCCTCTTTCAGGTATAAAGGTTCAACCTTGGTTTCAAAATTTTACAAAAGCACACTTGAAATCTCTTGAAGATTTGATTTTGGTCTGACAATAACAAGATGAGACTTTTTGAGCCATGAGATATTCCACTTACCCAGAGGTACAAAGAGATTTTTCTTTTAATTACAGTGATTTTAATTTTGTTCCGTTATGTACGTAAAGCGGTTCGGACGACAAATCTCAGCACAATTACATCATGTATTATGTCTCCATAAATTGTTAATTTATGAAGCACACGTTCCTCCACAATGGCAGAGCTCGCTGCATAGCCGTCAAATGAGATGGCTACCTTCAGCCTTCGGTTATCTTGCTCTGCTGATTTGCACAATTCCAAATGGGAACGGGTCGATTAGACGGCAGCGCTGTTCGACTCAGACTGTTCGTATGCCTGCAAGGTCAACTCAATGTAGCCAGACCTCTGGGATTCCTTCTGGGCATAGATCTGTTGAGACAGGGGTGTATATTTATTTATGACTTTCATGGGCATATGTACACGAACACCAAATTGTTAAATAAATTGTGAGGTAAAATAAACTGCCGTCCTGAAAATCAGGCGCTGATTTATTTTGGGGATCCAACCAAATTATTTTTTTTAAAAAAGCTAACTAATGAAAATGGTCGGGGGGAGGAGTGGAAAGGAATGTTCCTTTCTTTCTACACACAGCACAGTAAAAATTGTTGGGATTCTTTTCTTGAAGTAACCCAAACTCACCACGGAATTAACTTCAAATTGATGAGACTGGAACTTGCTGCAACGTACACTGACAATTTGCGGTGCATGTGGGAAAATGTTGATGCAAAAAAATAAAAATGCAACAAAAAAGAGAGTGTAAATCCATCCATGAAAAAGCACTCCCACAGTAATGAGTACTGCCTATGACCCTAACCTTGACTGCTCCTGACAGCAGCGTTCTCACCTTGAGAAGGTCGGTGTTTGTCGCCTGACGGTTGGAAGCTTCCTGTGCCGACTCGCTGTGAGGGTGGAGCAGGTGGAAGAGAGACACGAGGCTGACTGCATCCTCCACCCTGAATCACACAAACGCATTTCTTTTTCCGGTGTGTGACCATACATGGCCTTTCATTCATTCCCTAAAATGAATTGTGTGATCTTCTACGTATATGCGGCAGCAAATTTTGCTTTATAACTTGGTACAGAAATAAGATAAAATAACCTTTATTTGTCCCACACTGGGGAAATTTGCACTCTACAGCAGCAAAATTGGGGAGGGGGGGGGGGGACAAAGTGTTTCATTACAAAATAAACGTTTCAGAAAAGAACTGTACACTGTTCAAATGGAGTGTTAAAAAAAGAATAGTTTTGTACAGAATACATAACATAATACAGACTGATGAAATAAGGCCCTAACGCAATTGTTGCTTGATGAAGAATTGTAGCAATGTCAGTCCTCCTGGGAGAATCTTCTCCAAAACAAGGAATTTCATTTCTGACTGACGAAAGCTGCTCAAAGCAGAGACACTCAGTTTTTCGCATTCCCTATCCTTACTATACTAACCTTATCTGGATGCCATTCCTCACACACATTTTTCTTTTACAAATTCGAATTGATATTTTGTCGTGTTTTGGAGTGATTCTGTGTTGTTTTATTTTAAAGTACCGTAGTCTGGATTCAAATGATCGGGATCATGATAAGGCTTCTTCAGAGCTTGCCTATGGGCTGATCATTTGAATTGCAGTAGGTGTGTTGGCGGACGAAAAAAAATTCTGAAACACGCATGACAGCAGCCATCAAGGACAACAGCTGGACATGCCGGTCTTAAATTATAAACAGTTCAGGTTCTTCTTGTACCTTGACCTTTTTATGGGGTAAATATATCAAGGATTTTAAAAAAATTAAATAATTTTGATTTGTAATATTACATTATAGCAGTGCTTTTGATAATCAATTTAGCTTTGCTCCTAGACAAGAAAAGGTTTACTGTTATACACAATGTGAATTTAATAAATTAAAACAAATTGATTTCATGCAAACAAAAACAAGAAAAACAATTATTCATACCTTATAGTCTTGTTTCTAGCGTTTCTTAAAAACTTTGCTTCCCTGAGATTAAGCCGACCCCATGTACAGATGTGAAATCAATCTTACAATTTCAGCACACTCAAACTCACAATTCCTTCTTCAACATGTCCACGATGAGGCCATCAATCCTACGAGCGTTGACCAGGTACCAGGCCATGCCTCCAAAGTGCCGCGTAGAACGAAGAAGCTCGTATTTCCCGTGTTTGTCCAGATCTTCATAGGTGGCCGCATGCACCTGACACAAATATTTGGTGGATGCAACATTGCTTTACTTGGCTGTCTAAAAATTGGAGTTCAGATGGTGTGCGAAGCAGTCCGCTGACCTTGATGTACTGTGAAGAGTCAGGTTCAAACTGGACTAGACACAAGTCCAAAACATCCTCATGTCGGTCCTGAGCGAACACCATCTAAAAGAAAATAGGAGTATGCAAGTAAAACAGAAAATAAAAGCAAGGGACTCGGTGTGAACTTTAATTTTCTGCCCGTAGCAAAATAAAATACCGGTACATACAGCTACATCATGTTATGGTTGTTTTCAGAGGAAGTCAGCCCAAAAATTGTCTTTCCAATATGTTCCCTGTGTGCTTCCACTCGTCTAAACACGGCGCATTCTGGTTCATATTGCATTTATGGACAATGAGTAAAGCAGCTAAATTCACACGTTTTCAGCCAAATTGCTGAAGCTGAACCATGTTTGGGCATTAAGTGAGCCCTGAGCAACTTTGATGTCATTTTCAGGGGACTTGTTACAGTACTGCTCAACTCATATTCCATCATCCATCCATCCATCTATCTATCCTTTCTCGATCGCTTATCTGGGTTTGGTCGCAGGAACAGTTGTTTTAGCAGGGAGGCCCGGACTTCCCTCTCCCCAGAGACTTCTTCGTGCTCTCCTGAGGGCATCACAAGGCGTTCCCAGACAAGCGGCGAGACAATGGTGCGACCGAGGCATATATCCAGGCCTGACTCCAGACCGGGTCCCCCCGGTCGCGCGCGTCCGCAAAAGGAAAAATGCTGTCTTATTTTTGTTTTCATCATAAGAGGTCATATGAGCCATGCTTTGTTTGGTCATTCACCTGAAGACCTGTTTGCCACGGGCGACGCTACCAAGGGCACAAAACCCCAGACAACTTCGCTCCGAGGATCACACAAGCCCCTCCACCATGGAAAGGCGACGGCTCACGGAGGGGCTCATATTCCATAAAGGCAATATGTATCAGAATTCCATGTTTGGACGTGTCGGGTGGCAGAGAACCTCTTCTTGTAATGAAAATTTGGAGGTGGACTACCCCTTAATAGCTCGAACAGCTACAGTACAATTTCAAACATGACTGACAGTAAAACGCAGCTCGGGTGGGATATTTGACTTGGCTATTTTCAACCTTTAGGTTCTCTTCATTGAAGAGCAGATGCGGAGTGATTTTGCGTCCATCCTTTGGGAAGTAGACCTGAATGAGTCGGTCCCGCTCTTCCCAGGTGGCTTTTCTTAGAGTGCCATTGGTCTCCCTCACAAGGATGAACCTTTCCTGAGGGGAGAACAAACACAAAGTAATACATGAAGATTACGTGATTAAAACAAATACCGGTATTTAAAAATCAAAAGGGTGTTACATTTTTGTGCGTGTCTGAAAAAGGTTTGCAGTCCTTCCGTAATCAGCTGACAATGCATATCCATTCCATAACAGGAAAGGAGATACAAATAAGTATTTTCGCAACCATAAGGTGCGCTGTAGTCTTTTTCTCCAAAATGGACGGGACACCTAACAATGCGGAAGTTCCAAAATCTGTGAATGTTGTTGTGTGACTCGGATGAGCTCTCCCTCTTGACCGACTGATGTTGTGCCGACACGCTTCATATACAGAGGAAATGAGGACATCCTGTAGTTGAGGACAGCATGTGGACGTTAAAATGGGAAGGTTGGGCGTGAAAAAGGACGCGAAAGGCATGCCACGAATAGGTGCATATCGTGCCAGTACGTGCATTGTGCATAACAGCATCCTGAAAACGGCACCTACGAAGAGAATTCAAGATCAACTAATACAGTGTTTTTCAACCAGTGTGCTGGTGTGCCGTGGGAAAATATCCAATTTTTGTGCCTGTGCAGTCTTTCGCCCAGAAAGTAATCATGTAGTACCCTCTCCTACCGCTAAGGAGCAGCAACAGCTAGCCAATTGCTTTGCGTTTCGAGAGAGACAAGCCAATTTGTGACGCATGAATGCAGGACGACGGTGAAACAATAAATATGAAATATGTTAAAATACTGTTTTCTTTGTGTTCATTTGATTCCAATTCAAGCTGTTATAACGCCATTCTTCAAGTTAAAATCGGTTATAGGAACAATATAACATGTTAATTGTTAAAATAAGTGTGGGGGGGGGGTTTCAATGAAAGAAGTGTGCCTTGGCTCAAAAAAGTTTGAAAAACACTGAAGCACCATGGTGCTTTCATTTTATGAAACAGCGCCATACATCCATTCGGGCAAGGACGGCCGTGGCGCAGCAACATCTGGCAGATTTCAAGGAAAAGCTGGCCATCTTCCGCTCCTAATGCAGTAAAAAGTGTACCGCTCTGCATTGCATTAAATTAAGCCGCTTTCTTGGATATTTTAATTCTTTATTCTGCCACTATGGCTTCCATTACCGACTGTTCTCCCAACCAATCTTCACATTCCTAGCTTACCCACTTGGGCTTCATTATTAAGCCCAATCAAAATGGCAGCAAATGAACTCGGAGCTTGCCATCAATCCGGGAGGCTTGACGAAGGAACTCCAACCACTGGACATCGGTGTAAATAGGGTGGTCAAAGTGAAGTTGCAAGATGTGTGGGAGTGACACAGCTTTACTAAGACTGGGGCAGCATATACGCCACTATTGGTGAATGGTTTTGGGATGCTTGGGTTAACGTGTCTGTTTGCACTGATGTTCGAGCTTTCGCAAAAGCCGGCATCATTTCCGAGGAGCCACACGGTACTGACTCTGACCATGGGGGAACTTGGCGTGTTTGATGGACAACTTGCCCAGCTGTTTATTTCGGAACCAGAAGATGAGGATTTTGATTAATTTGTGGATGAGGATCGAGGATTGGTAAATTCTTCACGAACATACGAACTCTGTTTTTCTCCTATTGCCTTTTTAAAAACGTATGCTAGAGTGCATGCATGTTACCATATCTTTGTGGTAGAGTACGTTTTACCATGCTTGTGTCCAATACTGCAGTGTGTCTTTTGTATGCGTTCAGTACAGAAATAGCAGGTGTATCTGACAATTCACCTTTTAATGCAGTGTGCCGTATGGTCTTCAAAATATGATAGATTTGATTTACTGTGCATTATTCTGAATTTTGAGGTATTTCTGATATTTGGTGGCTTTCATTTTGTTGGCCGAGGTGTTGTTTCTTTTTTGTGTGAAGTACACTGAGTTGCCTTATGTGTGAAATGTGGTGCACAAAGCTCCCTTGCCTTCAATGAAGTTTTACACCAATATAGGTTGAAGCAATGTCCATCCAAACTGTTCCCTGCTCTTTTTTGTTTAGATAATGAAGATGAATGTACTTACCCTGTGTGGAATATTGTAGGTGATGTCTGTGAAGACATATTTGGCTGTATCAATCCCATCTAGAATTTTGTCCACAGACAGTATGTCACTGATAGGCTTCCTCTCAGGTAAAACGGGTGGCATTTGGAGCAGCTTTTTTGCCTTCTCCGTGGCCAACTTCATTGCCTGAATGCATAGAGTGGCTAATGAGTAAAATGTCACATGTAAGATTACAAGTAAAAAAAAAAAGGGTCAAA
The DNA here is from genome assembly GCF_025434085.1 of Hippocampus zosterae. Lineage (NCBI taxonomy): Eukaryota > Metazoa > Chordata > Actinopteri > Syngnathiformes > Syngnathidae > Hippocampus > Hippocampus zosterae. The sequence goes on from NC_067460.1 coordinate 8,174,730, forward strand.
TTGAAGGCACCTGCTCCAACTGTTCATCGGTCATGAGTTTATACGTTGGCGGGCTCAGCTCCTGTTTAAGTGATCGGAACACCTTTTGCAGATCCAGGCCTGTTATCCTGGTGAGGATGTCCTGCACAACTGGGTCTGTGAACTGGGGTTTTTCTGTGTTTTGGCCTAAGAAAAAGAAAATATGAAATCCTAATTATGCCTCCGACTGATTGCTCAAGGTAAACATTCATCTAAATTCAGTTAACTGAACTTAATTGACGAGCAACATGACACAATTGTCTATCTATCTTCGCCATAATAAATGTAGAACGCTACCGGTACACTGAATTGCAATTTATTTTTCTATCAAACTTCACCAACCAAACAACAGCTGTAAAAACAATGTTTCATTGCAATATATACTAAAAATGAACGTACCGTTTCACAGTTGAAAAATGCAGAAGCTACAGTTCGTACAACAAATCCAAACGTGAATGTTTTGTACTTGCAACACATGACAAGGTCAGCTTGATATTTACAGATTTTGCTCAGCACGTTATTATGCATTGAATACATACCGCTGTCTTGCGGATCGCGGCAAAATGTCCTGGTGACACATTTTACATTCAGGTTTTTATTTCTCTTAACAGTTTGCAACCAAGAGTAGCCTCGACATAAGCACCGTGCCTTTCCGAAGGCCGCCATATTTCTTCTTCTTCGTTTATTTTTCTTCTTCTCTTACGCCTCGCAGATACACACGGTTGCTGTCGTCGCATTACTGCCACCTTCTGTTTCAGAATCAGAATCAGAATCATCTGTATTGGCCAAGTATGTAGAACACACAAGGAATTTGTCCCCGGTATAACACGCTGCACTAGTATCATCGTAAACAACAAAATCATCGAACCATTTTAGAGTAACTTGTAGTTTTGTAGTACCATTTTGTAGTGCAAGAAGAGTGACTACATCAGTGACTGTTTAAGGAGTTAATGGCTAAAGGGAGAGGCGGCCCGGTAGCCCAGTGGTTAGCACGTCGGCTTCGCAGTGCAGAGGATCGGGTTCGATTCCAGCTCCGGCCTCCCTTTGTGGAGCTTGCATGTTCTCCCCGGGTTGGGTTTTCTCCGGGTGCTCCAGTTTCCTCCCACATTCCAAAAACATGCATGGCAGGCTGATTGGACGCTCTAAATTGTCCCTAGGTGTGATTGTGAGCGTGGATGGTTGTTCGTCTCTGTGTGCCCTGCGATTGGCTGGCAACTGATCCAGGGTGTCCCCCGCCTACTGCCCGAAGACGGCTGGGATAGGCTCCAGCACCCCCCGCGACCCTAGTGAGGAATAAGCGGTTCAGAAAATGGATGGATGGATGGATGGATGGCTAAAGGGAAGAGCCGTTTAAGTGTCTACTGGATTTGGTGCGCATGGATCTGTAGCGTCTGCCTGAGGGGAGTGGCTGGAAAAGGTGGCGGGCAGGGTTTCAGGAAAGGTCAAACATAAGTGACTCTAAAAAAAAACGGTAAATGGGCTGTCACTTGTTTAGCGTTATTCTACCTGGGGTCCTTAAAGCGCTTTACACTGTTACCTCATTCAAATACTGATGACGCAGCATCAGGGGTTCAGTATCTTGCTCAGGGACACTTCGACATGGTCGCAATGGCCAGGGATCAAACCAACAATTTGTGGGTTGGGAATCGACCACTCTACCACAGACAGACAGACAGACAGATAGATAGCTTAGATTGACACCTAAATGTAAAATGTAAAAATACAGAAATTCAATGACATGTTCAAGGTACAATGTAAAAATTGTCATCCAGTAACCCTGCATTTCTACCAAAAATGCTGATTAACATATAATCATGCACTGTTGAATTTCCTCAGAATTCATTAAATGTCAGCTGTTTTTCTCAAATTGGGAGAGTCTGTGCCAGTTATTTTCGACCGTCTTGACTAATTGTGGAAGGCCGACAGAAAATTGAGTTATCTCGCTGCATGGAACAAACCAAAATAAGGCTTTAACCCTCTTTTTTTCAAGAGAGGTGAGGGTGGGGTACATTTCTACCATTTATAATTCTTTTGAAAACAGGATTGAACATTGGTAGGTTTCTTGAAAATACTCGTTTACAAGGAAAATTTCAGAGAAAAAGGCTTTTTTGTGAAAGGATGCATTTAAAGCAAAGCAAAACTTTTACTTATTATTTTTGCATTTGTAATACCACAAAAATCTCATCAATATTTTCCTGCTAAATAACACAAAAAATGCCATTTTGATTGCAAAATAACAGATTATTGCCAGATAAACACTGCACCAATTCATGACCTATGCATGACCTTTTCATGAAAGTTGAACTTCATGTGCGTATGTGTGTGTGTGTGTGTGTGTGTGTATCGCCAGACCACACCCAACACCCACTCACGCTGTGTGCTACCAATATCTGATCAAAGCCACTTCTGCTATCTAATGGCGATTTATCACACTGACATCATTCCCACAGCCTCGACACTGACCGAGTAGGTGCGCGAAGCCCTTTATTTATATATATTTTTAATGAAAAACACCCAAAACTTATTCAGATTTTTCCGCACGAAATGATTGATTTTTCGCAAACGTTTTGACATTAAATGAGTTTTAAGGGATGATTTTGAGTAAAATAACATTTCACCCCAAGTGAACAACATTCCAAGCGATAAAGCATCATGGGATACCGAATCTCATATAGACCCGTGTATTTACTGTAAAAGTGGCGTCTTGTTTATTTATTTATTTATTGTTTGTTAAAATTTATATCCTAATGTCCAAAAAAAAACTGATTTAAAAATATCAAAACGGAAAATAATGTTGTCCTAAATACTGTAATCTGTCCACAAGATGGCACTATGATAACACGCGAGAGCATAATGACTCACGTTTGGAAATTTCAAAGCTATTTTACTCCTTAAAAAGTCACACTCGTCCCTAAGATTAGTGTTTCCCCAAAAAATTATTGAGCCAAGGCACTCATTTTACTACTTTAAATCTTATATCACCAAAGGTCTTCCGTGTTCCCATATGCTGTTTAATGTGTACGTGTTAGTGTTACCACCTTCTCCATTCACGGTAGCCCTACAACTATCATTATTAGTAGGAGTTGAAAAAATTACAGCAATCCAACCGCTTATCTTGTTTAGGGTCACGGGGAGCTTGTGCATATCCCAACTGACTTCCGGGACTGTTCGGTCGATAATTACAGGTCATATCGAAACGGACAACCATTCACACTTAGCATGCACACCACGATTCAATGTCTGTTCCGTGACGCTCATCATGCTTCCTGCACTGTACTCAATCAAGTGCACCACAATCAGTAAAGGTCTTGAATTTATTTAATTTCAATATCTTACCCTCAACTCATACTCTGCTGTACCGGTACATTCGTGTTGCACACACCAGAGAGAACACACACGCGCGCACACGCGCGCACACACATACTCACACAAACTCACACGCACACGCTGGGATGCAAAGTGAAGTCAGAGTGAAAGGGGTGTGCAAACTGTGCAGGACCACTTGAACCGGAGGGGGGAGTGGAGTTTCACCAGTTGAACTGAAGGCTGGGGCGGGACGGGTGGGGGGGGGGGGGGGGGGGGGGGGTTCGTGGTGCTTTGCTCAAGGACCACTCAACAGTCTTCAGGAAACAGACGAGCATCTCTTCAACAACACTTGTTGTTTTTACATTTGTCCCCAGCTTATCTCAAACCAGTTCCTTACAAATACTGCCGCCCCAATTGGTTGGCATCGTGATACAAGTCTTTCTATTTGTTTCTGGCATCTCCCGAATATGTATCATTAAATATGTTTTTTAACGGACTGTTTTCACTTACTTTTGTTGTTGTGTTATTGTTTTTTGTATTAATTTAGATTCATTCTATTTCAAAGATGTAAGTTATTCTGTTTTGCTATTCCTTGTAAATGGATCACAAATCGATTATTTGTTTATTGATTGATTGATTTGTTAGTTTGTTTGTTTATATACACACTTTTTATGGATGTAACAAATGCAGCTGATGAAAATTACCTTATTCTGCCATTCTGTACAGACACAAAGAAGATATTTGCTACTACTTAAAAATATAGACCATATCCTCACTAGCTCACGAATCTATGGAATTTTAAATGAATGGTATAGATGGGGGTGTGCCTTCAGTTGGTAATGAGGTGAATGGTTAGCAGTAGTCAGGCCAGAAGCACAGACAACAGTGGAATGATGTGTTGATTGAGCTGCAAGAGGCCCCTACAACACAACCAAATGTATGCAGCTGTCACATTGCTGAAAGAAAAAGACAAGTAACTACACTGTAAAAAAAAAACTATTTGGATGGATGGTGCTAAAACAAACATTAAATTTGAAACAACCTTAAAATCTAAATTATTGACATTCATGGCAACAATGTTAGTCAGCACATCAAAGCAAGCAGTTGTTTGCTCCAAAACAGTTTGCTGAGTTGATGTCTGAGGGACAATACACACGGGGCAATTAGTTCTGAAAACCTTTTTTTAATTTCGTTGTTGAAAATGTTGCAGCAAATTTTCACTTTAGCAAAAGTTAAAATATTTTGTTGAACTGCCCAATTTCAAATGTTATCAATGTTTGTTGCCTTTACATTTTGACTTCACTAATTCTTTTTTACAATGTCACCCAAAAGTCAGTCAGTCTGTCTATCTGTCTGTTTCTCCCAGTCATCATATTGGCTTCAATTTAAACGGTTTGATTGCACCGAATTGAACTTGATCAAATTGTTCCACTTGAAAATATAGAGAGAATTATCTTTTATTGGAAATCCACAACACCCCCCCCCCCCCACACACACACACACCACTCATAAAAAGTTATGGATATTGGCTTTTGGGTGAGATTTCAGGACGAGACAAAAATGCATTCAAACCTGTACACATGAACTTAGTGTGATCTTTATCACGCTTTTGAATGCATATGTTCAACTGTTAAATGTTTCAATACTTTTTGCACAAGTTGCTGTTCTCGAACAAGGAACTGAAAGGCAAAATTCACAAAAAGCGTTGACAATAAATGTCTTGGTTTAATTAGAGCTGGTATTTCACCAGTCGACCTCATCATGCTATTCCCATTTTGACATCATGAGACCAAGACGACACGTCACAATGGATCAACAGTACCTTGATGAAGATGAAGAAGTGGACGTCCTTTGGCCATATCCAATGCTGTTGACCGCTACATTGTGAACAATGCCCCGAGAAACCGGATGAAGAATGCCCACTCACCTCCAGGCACTTTTAAAGGAGGTGAGAGCCACAGAAGTGTCATGCCAGGCCATTCAAAACCATTTACATCAGCCTGGTCTGCGTGCTAGACGAACTGTAGGGGTACCTGACCACACTAGCAGGCACAGACGTCTCGTCTTGCATGGGCCAGGGAGCATTTACGCTGGAAGAAGGACCGGTGGGCCTCAGTGCTGTTCTCTGATGAAAGTCGATTCACGTTGAGCAGAAATGACGTTGGAGACGTCAAGGAGCGCGTATGCATCAGCCACTGTTGTCAGCAGACGAGCTTTTGGTGATGGCGGTGTGACAGTGTTGGCAGGTATGTCCAGTCGGTACAGAACTACCAAACACTTTAGGGCTGTTCACACGGCAAGATTTGGTCCGGTGCTGCGCCGGGGCTGCCCCAGTAGAGCGTTCACATGTGCAAATTAGCTTATACCGGACCAAATTTGACCCACTTCAGGGAGGTGGTTCAAATAATTGCTCCGGAGCAAATGCTCGTTTGTGAAGCAGCACCGGTGAATAGTACAGTGACAAGCCCATCCTACCTGAATAACATTATTCATCTAGTGATTGTGCTCCATAGGATCGCCTGAATCTATCAATCTATCTATCTATCTAGATCGATAAATATAGATAGATATGCATGCATGTATGTGTATGTGTGTGTGAGTACAATAATAATA
>NC_067460.1:8820666-8940666 GCF_025434085.1 Hippocampus zosterae
CCACCCGTCTGTCTGTCCATCATCCATCCTCTTTCACTCATCTTAGAATTTCCATTCATGTTGCCTTTCGTTCCATCGATCCTGCCTTTCTTTTTTCTTTCACTGTGGATCTCCATTCGTCCGGCTGCCCACCCTACCCCAAAATAATAACGTTCAAAATCTGCTCAGCAGGCGTGAGCAATCGAGAGGTGGGAGAGGAAAAACATGGAGGGGGGAGCTGCTTCGAGGTCCGTTGTTATGCATTGTGGGTGATTGTATGTGCGTGAGTGTGCGGTGTTATCTCACTTCCATGCCCACTTCGCCACTTCTCTGACCCACTTTGGCCTTCCTGAGTCACACTCAAGAAGGCATCAGCATGCATGTGGCTAGTACGCCGCAGCCAAGCAATCAATGGCCTGGTTGGCCGCCGCTGGCTTATGTTGACTATTTAATGAGACACGTGCGCACACACACGCACGCACACACCTTAGAATGTGGTATTTATTTATTTATTTTAATGTTATTGTTGGAGCGGCTGTCTGAAAGCATATTTCTCTTCTGAATCCACTATGGGGGAAAGACGCAATGCACTGAGGGATCACTCCTCTTGGCTCTCACTTCTTTTCTTTCGCTTGTGTGAAAAAATATAATGTAGATTCAGGTTAGAAGGGTGTCAGAGATATTCGCTCGGACAGTTGAACCTAGGCTCGGACGCAGGAACAGATCGACTTTCACTGCGGCAGGAGGCGCAGTTTTCTACTCTCTGACGCCGGACCTCTGCTGGATTTTTATTGATCGTGTGTGCAAATTACAAGTGATATATCAGAAAAACACTCTCTTCTTCATTTACATGTCACGCCTCTCAGCCCAGCCCACCGATACGCCCCTCAGTGGGCACCTGGGGGCCAAAACATCTCTCACTACAAACAATGGATACCTTTTTAATTCAATGGGGAGATTTTGCATGAATTGAGACACTGTAACAAACTCTAGGACATCTTATCGTGCTGCCTACCCGAAGTTGAACCTTCCTGTCTTTACAATCGGTTCACAAGGCCTCAGCTCCATTCAGCTCAAGCGTACAACAAAATTAAACTTTAAACATAACTTTGAGTTTGTCTATACTCGATCAAAGGGAAATGGTAATTCAACTTCTTTATTTAAATAAAGGTAAAAAAGACCCCCCAAAAAAGACAGACTATACTGACGCAATGTCCACCTCTGGATATTGGGATTCGCGTCCCAGTATCAAATGGCCCATGTACCGGTGGTTGGGACCAGCACTTTTGGGGTATGTAGATCATTAATGCAATGTGAATAGGGGACTTGAGAGGTGTTTGATATAATTTGCAAAGGGCACATCATCCTCAGTCAGGAAAGGTGAAGAGTTGACAATAAGACTCTTACCTCATGGTCCATCTCTCATTCCCTACAAGCCAATTTGTGAATTGATTGGGACCACAGGGCCGCGACCACTTTGCTGTCAGTCAACCATTAAGTCTTCAACTTTCCCTATGCTGGGAATGCAAGTGTCTTGATAGATAGAGAGAGCCGACTCAATGCACAAGATAACTCGACACTGGGTTTAGGGCCCCGCAATTACTACCAAAAAGACATTTAACTCCATTGTACTTTTACAGTTTGAACCAGCTCTGTACATAGAAAAGACATAGAAAAGCTTGTGTTTTTCTCCCACCAGGAATGCTGTAGCTGCAGCATCCCGAAAGCACACCTCAGCAAACCCTGTCTTTCTTGAGGGGGGGCAACAATGGGTAGGATGGGGAGAGGTTGACAGCCTGAGGTGGTAAGCAGCTCATTAAGGAGAACACAACTCATTTTATTCTCCCGCATAACTGCAAAACATGTTTTACGGCCTGCCTTTTCAATCTTTACGCTCCCATTAGATTCCATTGCAACCTGGCTTTTGTTGTTTTCAAGCAGCCCCGAGCAAGTAAGCACATTTGGGGAATTGCGCTTCCTGCAGGACTTAAAATTGGATACATTCTATCAAACAGCAGCACAGCGAATGACATTTACTAAATGTCAGCTCTTTCGAAACAGGGAAATTCCACGGTTCAATTGCCCCACTCTGTACTGAAGTAATACAGATTAAAAAAAAAGAAGTAACTGATCCAGTTTCTGTACTTAAGATAGTACAAAAGTACAAATAAGAAATATGCTATCAGGTATATGAAAGAAAGGTTTAGACAAAACTTTAATGGTAGATGTCTTTACATTTACAGCACTCACTTTTTTCAGAGATCTTTAAACACATTTTAAAATGAAAAAAACCTTGTTAACCATATATACAGAGAAAGCGCAACAGCAATAGATAACACAAAAATATTGTACATGGTACCGATCCCACGTTTTTTTCCCCCAAACTAAAAATATATAATTTCACAATTTGCAGTACAACTATCATGCCCAAAGATGTACACTATAAAAATTTGTGTAGGAGTAAAAAGCAGGATCACAGCAGATGACACTCACTTAACAAAAACTCAGCTGTGCTGATATACTTCCTGTTTTGTTCTTTTAAATTTACACGGGAGCAGACGAAGGGTGCTACCACTAAGGGGTCAACAGTTGATTTTGCGCCCAATTAGCATGAGAGTGTGGTTAAAATATTTATGAACTGTTCTGATACACTAAGGATTAATCATCATTTATTAATTTCAGAAGCAAAGCATTTCGAATAGACCGTTAGTTCATGATGATGACATTCTTGGCCTGGGCCAAAATTAACCTAGAACATACGTGTATGGAAAAGGAACAGTATTCAGATGCTAGGTACAGTGATAAAGTATTTTTACTTCATTTCTTCCCAATCTTGATGCCTACACTGGTAGGGTGGTCACCACCAAAGCTGGCGGGCAACATGTCTGAAATGCAAGAGCGCACCTGTGTTTAATTTCCTTTGCTCCCAATCATGCCGAGATTCGACCTAGATTCGACCACGTTGCGAACTGATACAGCTCTTCGTTACGGGCATTTGCGAGGAAACGGGCTGGGATGCGCGCGAATCCAGTTAGACACTGGGAAGACACATACATACACACACGCACACTCTCACAAACACAGACGCCCGCATGGGTTGTGATAGTGGCATCGAAGTAGAAGCAAATAATGACATCAAAGCTAAAGTGGTTGTGTCAGGGGATTAAAAGTCCTTTCCGTGAGGATGGAGTTGAGTCATTGTCAAGGAAGACGAGAGCCAACAATACAAAATGGAGGCACGGAAGCAGTGGAGAAGAGGGATGGGGAGGAGGGGGGCGCTCTGTTGGGGGTGAGAGGGCGGGGGGGTTCTGCTTTCAAGCAATTAAAGTGATTAATATCCTCCCTGTGGTCTGCTGCGGTGGTAAATGGAGGCAGATTAAGAGAAAGTATTCCTCCGACTGTTAGGGAGTCCAAGAGGCTGAGAACACCCACAAGACAGAACCATTGACAGAAATGCTGCCAGCAGTGTTCCTCTATTTACGCCAATAAGGAAAAGAAAGAATAAGAAAAAGGTACGGTTAACTTGTGTATCTTTCTTAAAAATAGCCTAATGTCCCAATGAAAACTTTGTAGGGAAATTGAGACGAGATGCTCATCGTTTTGCGATGTGTAATTTTCATGACATTTTTGTTTGGCCGTGTGCCGTGAGATTTTTCAAATACAAAATACTATACACTGGTAAATTGAGATACGAGCCGTCGTTCGGACACATTTTTGCTTTGACTTTCAAACAAAAAATTATAAACTGTAATACTAACATACAGTATATGCATAAGAGGTGCAATAAAATCTTTTCCCTCTTGACCACATTAATATATTTTATAAATGCTGACCTGCAAGCAGTGGGAGAGCTGTGCAGGACAAAAGGTGCTCCTCATTAATTTATATTACATAATTGACATTAAAAGATACAACAGAATTGTAATGAATGAAGTACCTTTATTAGCTACTCAAACAGCGGGTAGTAATCATTTTGGTGTTGACGTCATCGTCCATGTCATCCACTATGCATCCGGCGACGTTTTGAATAATAGACGAGTGCTTGTTCTCTCTCCATCCCTCCGCAGTTAATCCCAGGTCACCCTGTCTGCTCTCGTCACTTGAATAAATCATTCCCACCTTCGGGATGACAAATCTATCAGCACGAGCAAACTCTGCCATCTTGACTCGTTATACCGGCTGTGTCCAGATTCGCAGGCTGGGTTCTCCAGAAGCCGCATTTTAAGCTGCATGACGTCACTCCCGGCGCGACTCAACCACATGAGGTGTTTTTTGCGGTCCACGGAGGCTACATGAGGAGATTTTGAAGGCATCGAATGACTCAACCTGCGAATTATCTTCGTGTGGTTGAGTTGCGCTGGGGGTCATGTCTTGCGGCCAGAAAATGGCGCCTTCAAAGCACACATCCTTGTGATTTTGGACACAGCCACCCCTCCCTTTCGTGTGCCCTATGAACTTGAAACCTGTGATCTAGGGGAGTTGAGCATCGAGTGAGTGACCATTTTGTTGTGTAATATGCAGTGACGATAAGTCTCATCCCTTGTTTACTACCCTCAATATACAGTATCCCAAAATGTACCCTAAAGAGTAAGTGAACAATATAGTAGTCAAGTACAATTTTGTTCTGGGTCAACACAACTGGAGTAATGTGGCTGAACCCATGTGGGATTTAGGAGCTATCCCACTCGGGAAGCATCAGCAGGAGGAAGAGGATGACATCACGTTGAATGTGTTTGGAATGCAGAGTGGGGGAACAAAATGTGCTGCAGGCTGCTCTGAGGTGCAGGGTTCGATTCTGCGTCCTTCCTTTGTGGAGTTTGCATGTTCTTCCCGTGCCTGCATGGGTTTCCTCTCACATTCCAAAAACATTGATAGGTTAAATGATCACTCGAAATTGTCCTTATTGTGTAAATTGTGAGCGTGAATAGTTGTCTTAGTGTGCGCTGTGATGGGCTGGCAACCCGTTCAGGCTGTACCGCGCCTACTGCTCGGCATTACTGCGACCCTTGAGAAGGATAAAGCGGGTTGGATAATGGATGAATGGAATCCACTAGCGGTTGCGAGAATAGGAGAAAATATCTTGTAAGAGTGTCTGTGATCTACCACAAGCCCACTTACAGGCATTGACAGTGCATTGTTGTGGTTTTTCTTTAAATACAGCTGTGGTCCATATTCAATCCGTTCATGATACACTCCGACCAACCTTTCGTTGGAGCATTTCCTTCAACACTAAAAAGCAAAGTATACAACATTGATGACTCAAAGGACCAGAATGAGTTGGCCCAGTGTTTCAGTCTTGCTTCCACATTCCCAAAACATACATGTTTGGGTCATTGAAGACTCCAAATTGTCCATAAAGTGTGAATGGTTGTTTGTGCCCTGCGATTGAATGGAGACCAGTCCAGGGATAGGCTTTAGTTCACCCGCACGCCCCAAAAAAACAGACATTAAATGTCAAAAGAAAAAAAAAAGTTTTCATTAATCACATTACAGAGGACCACGGTATGGAGTATGACTATTACATGATGCCGCCTTGTGGTCTGCACTGGACATTGCACTCTTGTTAAACAGCATTCCATAAAGTGTCAACAGTCAATACAGTATTCTTATAATACAAGTAACCATCTTCAACCATATCAAACAATACACAAACAAATACATTTCCGACCCCTCGAAGACACATTGTTTTTTTGTAGTTTCTTTGCTGATGACTAAGCAGACACATATTTCACATCCCAATTGGACATTTAAAAAAATATGGAACCTTGTTGACATGAGTATTGAAATTAACAGAGTAAGAGGATAAAATAAAGAGAAGCTGTTGGTTAAGAAAAAAAAAGTACAATAGAACATGAGGCCCACTTCCTGTGTTTGCCCACCTGTATCCGACATTCCTCGATAATGAGCGTATGTGAGTATATACACTGTGGTGTCCAAAGCAACTGGCAGCAACGAGGAAAAAAAAACAATACTGAGACTCGTTCTCCAACTGTCCTTGACTGATTAAACGCATGAAACACTCACACTACATTACGTGCGCTGCTTGACCCAAGTGCATTTTTCCCATCTAGGAGAGAGATTTTGGCCGAACCTTGGGGAAAAGCTGGGGAGGAAAAAACACAACAAAAATCAATAAGTTGCTTGTGCGGAAGAGCCATTAAAAAGCAACAGAAAACAATTCAGGCCTGGCCAGACCTTACGTCAAATGGGACTAAATCATGTTTTGTTCTGATAACATGGGACACATTGCAGCGTGACAGTAATGTCAAAGACATATACAGTCAGGCCTCAGAAACACACATTCTGTGACAGTCTTATAATAGATAAAGCATGTAGACCAGGGGTGTCAAACATACGGCCCGTAGGCCGGAACTGGCCCTGAAGAGGTTTGATCAGGCCCACAGGATAATTTAAATGCGAAAAAAATGCAGTTTTTCAATACCAATTGCTTGTTTAAGGTTTTTGCCTTTGTACGATCAGTGGCAATGCATGTATGTGAATGATAAAAGCAAATTGCACACTTGTCTAAGAAAATCTAAGATATGTTCATTAAATGTCAACATTTTCCTAATGTTCTTGTGGTACACTATATCAAAACAAAGGAAAGACATGATATTTTTGTTATTTATCGCAGAGTATGGTATAATTTTAATGGTCCGGCCCACTTGACATCTCCCGAGGCTGTATGCGGTCCACAATGCGAAATGAGTTTGACATCCCTGATGTAGACAGACAGCGGTATCAAAGACACTGACAATGAGTCAGCCAGCAGTCTCAAAGACAAACATATTTACTGCTTCTAACAGCAGAGGAGCAAGCGTGGAGTAAGGGGGCATAATCAAAGAAAGAAATATGATGTCAGGGAGAAGCAAAGAGAAGAGACAAACATGTTTTACAATAGTGATGCCAGAGACAAAAACATGCCATCCAACAGCAGCAGTAGCATCAAAGATATAAAAACGTATTTTTATATCAAAGACACATTCTGATTGCAACGTCATAGAAACAAACACGTAGTTTGTTTCGTTTCATCTAATCAGGATAAAGTCTTACCCCAAAGTAGTTGTTGGGCACAAAGCCCTCACGGCCGCAGAGGGAGGCCCACCACCAGTCGGAGCCGTCGGGCTTCTGCAGGATTGTAACCATGTCCCCCTCGCGGAAAGTCAGCTCGTCGGGAGCCTGAGCCGGGTAGCTCCATAGGGCATACAGCACGCCACTGTTCTCCAAGCCCATCGCCTCCTCCACGCCTGACAGAGTTCAGAGACAGAAACGTGGAGTCAGAGAGCAACAAACACACAAACATGGAGTCGCATGTCATCAGAGCCGCAAAACATGGAGGCAGACAATGGCGAAAATTACAAACATGGAGAGTGATTGTAACATTCAAGATACAAACGTAATGTGCTAATAATGTCAAAAAAGAGCATGTATGCTGATTCATTGTAGCATCAAAAACACAGACATGAATAGCAACCTCACAGACACAAATAAGTACCGGTGGTATGACATTAGCACCACGGACAACATTTGAATGTGCGTGCCTCACCTCTCAGGAAGCTCTCACACTCCTCAAAGCCACCAGCATATGGGTCGCATTTCTGTGCGGCCGTGGCCCCGTCGCTCTCTGTCATAGCCATGACAGCCGCGCCGTTCCTCACCAGAAACTCACACAGTGGCCGGTCGTTGCACGACGCTGCGCAGTGCAGCGGAGTCCTGTCGGACACAAAATGCTCTTGAGTCAACAAGAGTCACATGACTTTTACTGGGTGGCATAGATTGGACGCTTGAGTCATAAGACTTGACTGCTGTTAGACTTGTGCCACGATGTGTTGTACAGCTAAAAGATGTAGATAATCAGTTGCAAAGTGCGAATGTCCATTGTGAGAAAGAGCATGCCTTGACAAGATGTTTGCCAGAAGAACTTGGGACTAGCTTGACATGTGGAGAAGAAAATTTGAGACTAAGATACGATTTCTCCATTTGTGACTTCAAACATGTCGAGATTTACCATCCGTGGCTGTCTGGTGAACTGACGTTGGCACCAATGCGAACCAGGAAGTCCACCACTTTGTAATGACCCCCGCAGATGGCATTGTGGAGCGCCGTAATACCCTCGTCGTTCGGCTGGCTTGGGTCCGGCATCTGCGGGAATGCAAAAAAATTCCTGGTTAGAAATAATGTTTTTCTGCATTGAGGAAACGTGAGTGGAATGTGTCACTGTACTTTTGTCTTTAAATCGCAGTAATTTAAGTAGTGCTATGTGTTCGGAACTATGCGCCTAGCGCGTACGACTTCATTCAGACCTTTGGCAAACTTCGAGCGTTATTCAAATGTGCTGTTGATCTTATTCAGAGTGCACCAAAAACAGAGCTCCAACTGCAGAGATGGTCTACCAGTGCCTGAAGCAATCCGGATGGAAACAGTTCAAGCACAAGCTGCTGATTGGTTTAGAACATAGGCTGCATTCAGAAATTAACAGGGGAGGAGTGTGCTCTCCCTCTCCAAACACACACAGTCTCACACTCTCAGTCTATGCACAGCAGTCAGAGTGAATGTAGTCATAGCATTAGCATTAGCACCTCCTGTACGGCTCGCTGCACTGTCTCCAGCTCGCCCACAAGCGCTCCGTCCAGCGCTAGCACCAGCGGGCTCAGGCGGGCTCGTCTCCCGGAACTTTTGCGCTCCCGGCTGGCCCTCAGGATTGAATGGTAGTTCTGAAGGGACAGGTGTTGTTTGAGCTGTTATTCAAATGTATGGAGCACAAGTGTCAAAACTCGTTATAACCAGGCATTATGCTTCCTTTTGATGAAAGCAATTTTCCCCTTGACTTGTGTTCAAAACTAGATGCAAAAATTATAAGAGCACAACAGCAGATGACATATATATCAATATATACAGTATATATACTGTATATTTTTTTATGTAAATAGAAACAGCCTCTCGTAGGGTCTTCAGATGGAACCAAGGCAATATCAAATAGCTTTAGAATTTTAGCATTCTTCAGTCATAACAACAAACAGTAGTGAAGGTACAGAAGGTTTCTGGTTTCTTACTCTGTAGTCTTGGGGGGTGGAGGGCTGAGGAGGCTGTGGCCGCGGAAGTGCAACACTGTTGTCCTCTCCCTCAGACGAACTGCTGCTCTCGCTGCCTCCCTCACCCTTGTGCCGCTGCTCCTTGCGCTGGAAGAGCTTGTTGATGAGCTTCTTGTACTGGTTGGGCTCGTACTGCGACGCCGATTTTAGGGGCCGCGACTGGTCTGCCGAACCGCGCCTCTTCAGAGGTCGAGGGATCTCTGAGCGGAGGCGCAGCACCTCCTCTATATCGGGGATCTCCTGGCTCTGAGCCTCAGGGGCCACCACGGGCTGTAGCCGGGTAGGACTAAGGGGTCGCGGAGGGCCCTGAGGGGTGCTAGGCTCACCCTCGTGGATCACTGGAATGTGGTGAACCAAGTCCAGTCGGGACAACTCAGCATCAATGTCACCCGGGTTCAATGCTGCCAAGAAGGAAAGAGACAATTTGTTCATTGAGCAAAGGAAGACTTTTGGTTTTGGTCCAGGGACCCTTAGCAGGAGGCAATTTAAAATTCTAATGCCAATTAAAAATGAAACCTTGAGAAACATTTGTGATTTTTTTTTTAATCTTACCATCACTGTACACGGCCGGTTGTCTCAGTTCAGGTGGCTGCTGCATAGTAGCCTGGTTGAAAAAGAAATTCCTGGATACGCCAGCCTGGTAAGGAGCCTCCCATTGGTCTCCTTGTGTGACTCGGCGGGACGTGGCACCCCATTGGGGGTTCTGGAGACGCATGATGACGGACAGTGGGATAGGCCTGCGTTGGCGAGATTGGGTGCCAACAGGCGGGATGGAAATGCGGGAGATGATGGGTTGCGGCTGGTACTGATGGGCCGGGGACGCCATGTCCCGAGTGTTCCGAGGTAGGGAACTGATGGGGAATTGGACAGGTGGAGAGAATTGATTCTGAAAAGGAAAATGGTAATTCATTGATGTATCCGTTTTTGTTTTGTTTGGTCTCCTAAACTTGTAGAATGCCCATAACGGAGACTTTCCTGCAGTGTTCCTCAAGGGTCAGTCTTAGGGCCCATCTTTTATGTGCTTTACATGCTGGTGACCTCTTTGAGATATCATCACCAAGTTTGAAGGTATTGGATACCACATGTATGGAGATGACCTTTTGATTTATTTTTCTCCCTTCATAGATGCAAACCTTGAAAAATTAAATGTTCAGGAAGTCTGTTGTTAACAAAACAGCAGCAGCACACAAATGAATTCAGGTCTTGAGTCTCACTGTATTTTGCATCATTACTAGAGAAGATCTTGACTTTTGTGGAAGACGTCGATTTGTGTTGCAGTAGACGACAATATTTTACAAATAGTGTGCCAATGTAATTCATTCCTGTTATTTTTAATCTGTCCCTCAAAACGCTCCCTACATTTTTTTCAAGAAGCCTCTTCCATGATTCCACACCCATAAAGTCCTGATGTTTTTTATTTCTATTGGTGGTGCCAGGAAATATGTGGCTTGGAAAATTTCACCAGAACCCATAGACATGTGTGTGTAATTTAAGTCTGTAAATGTTAATTAAAACATTGCTTGTGCATGTCATTAAGCTTTTATAATTGCAATTGATGGGAATAGCAGAGGGGGGCCGGTTAGGCCAGTGGTTAGCACGTCGACTTTGCAGTGCTGGGGTACCGGGTTCAGTTCCAGCTCCAGCTTCCCTGTGTGGAGTTTGCATGTTCTCCCCGGGCCTGCGTGGGTTTTCTCCGGGTGCTCCGGTTTCCTCACACGTTCCAATAACATGCATGGCAGGCTGATTGAACACACTAAATTGTCCCTAGGTGTGAGTGTGAGTGCGCATGGTTGTTCGTCTCAGTGTGCCCTGCGATTGGCTGGCAACCGGTTTAGGGTGTCCCCCGCCTACTGCCCGAAGACGGCTGGGATAGGCTCCAGCGCCCCCCGCGACCCTGTAGAGGATTAAGCGGTTCGGAAAATGGATGGATGGATGGGAATAGCAGAGTTGGGTGACTCCACTTGCCTTGCTTTTGCCAAAGTAATTTGGGACCTTTTTTTCTTTTAAACTTGAGCGTTATGACTTGAGACTTAGTCATGATTTTTTATTATTATGTGTATATTTTATTACAATTATTCATATTACTTTTCTTATCTTTGGCATCTGGCTAAAGTAAATCCTCTCCTCTCACAACAGCACTTAGAAACAGGAATCATTCCTTCGTTACATCTTGACAGGATTACTGTAATGCACTTTATTTCGGAGTCAGCCAGTCCTCCATCCAGCGTCTCCAGTTGGTCCAAAATGCTGCTACCCACCTCATCATTGATGCTCATAGGAGGGAGCACATCACTCCAATTGTGGCCTCTCTTCACTGACTCCCTGTTCACTTCAGAGTTCATTTTAAGATTATTTTATTTGTTTTTTAAATCTTCCAATGGTTTTGCCCTCTCAGACCTCTCTTTAGATCCTCCACCCCAACGCACCTGCCCACTGCCTCTGGTCAGCAGCCCAGATGATACTGGAGGTATCAAGAACTAAGCGGAGGCTCAGAGGAGATCGATGTTCCCTTACCTGCCACTGTCTTTGGAATGACCTCCCGTTAAACGATATGTCAGTTTTTAATACTCATCTTAAAACATTTGTATTCTTTATTTATTCTTTGGTTTTCAAGTGAACATGAGACTCAGCATTGTTTTTGCGTTTTATTGTATTTAATGTGTTTGTGTTATTAATTGATTGCTTTAACTGTCCTTGTTTTCAAATGACTCATTTTGCTTAATGTGCAACACTTTGCATGCAGCTGTGGTTGTCAGTGCCGAGATGAGGCTTGTTGAAATGCATCTTACTCCCACATCTGATTAATGTGCCACACGCACCTTTTTGGGACTGGGGGGTGGAGGAGGGCCATCCAGGTTGGACTCTCTCCAGTTACTGTTGGGGACAGTTGGTCTGATCCACTCGCTCTCTGGAACAAGACAAAAGGCCCTTTTGATGACATTTTTCGCTCATTTTTGTTCCACTCAGCAAAAACAACGTGAACATGGAGGACTAACTGTCATAGGTGTGGTGAGGCTTGGTTTCGAAGGACATGTCTAGATCCGTCTCGTTCCACTTGGCAGGAGTCTTTTGCTTTTGCACACTCTCATCTGGGAGAAACCACAGAACAGGAAAAATAAGATTAGCAACAAGCTGCGGTGAATGGCCCCATGCACCACACCGCCCAAATGTTTCGAGACGTGTTGGACGGGGGTAAAGTTCTTACCTCATGGGGCTTAGTCGTATCAGTTTCATGTTTTATGGTGAGAAATTCAAACTTAGTTGCTATGTTCCGCCTACACGCAGTGACCAAAATCTGAAGTATACCAGTACATGGTTCCAATTTGATAGCAATCTGAAAATTTCCATGGAGTAGTCCTTTTGTGAAGCCTGCCCAGAAATGGCCTAAATGACACTAAATGGCACGGTTTGTAGAGAATTTTGTTCATGGTCTATTCATGATACACATGACTATCAAATTCGATGTTTCTATGGCAAACGGGTGAGTGCTGCTTCATTGAAATGTTCACTGAAATGACGCTGATTTCCTTTATCTTTTCAACCATGGGTTCTTCAGAATTTGTTTCGAAGTCTGTTCAGGATAAAAATTGATCCCCAAGTTTCTGAATTCCATGGGGAACTGGCTAAGACTGCCTTGAACAAGTTTGGTTTTAAAGAGCACAGAGGGGGGAACCCCCCCTCACCTTCAATCTAACATGTCTGCTTTAAAACAAAATATAGACTTTCTGTGTCAGTGAAACTAGCCTTTAGGGCTGAGTTTTCAAAACTTCCCAGGGTGCGTTTGGTGAATTTTTGAGCATGCAAAAGGTCTCATTATGGCGATTACTTCAGAGTAATTTTCATAACAATAAAGCAATTTCAAGATGGTCAGACCATAAATTTGAATTATTGTGATCTGATGAGGTTTGATTTGCATCCTGTGCCCACTGGCATGCCTCATATAAAGAAAGTGAATGTCAGTTTTGAATTGAGTGACTTTTCACACCACTTTTGTGTGAGTGTGTGAGTGTATTTGAGTGTGTGTGAGTGAGTGAGTGTATTTCCACATAGATGGTGAAAATCATCAGTTCCACACAAACTCGACATACCGATCCAGCAGCAACTCCACCCTCTTGAGCAATGCGAACCCTTCTTGCCATGTCGTAACATCATGTTCAACAGAAATCGGTAAGTTGACTTTAGCACAGCTTGGTGGAGATTCTGGACCAAGAAGGAATTTAAATGATACGATCGTCTTTCCTTATATAGATGCTGCTGTTTGTTTTAGTGACTCAGATTCAGAGGCAGGAAGGACTTTTGTGTCTTTTTTTCCCCCCGGCAGTTAAGTGATACTTGGTTTCAATGAAATATGCTTTGAACTCCCATTTATCATGGGGGATACATTCCAGATCCACCTGCAACGCGTGTAGCTCCCCCCCCCCCCCCCCAACACACACACACTCACACACACCACACGCACTGTAAGCATTTAAATGTGTAGGTATGTGCCTTTCAGAGGCCTATTGACCTAGTGGTTGGCACGTCTGTCTCCAGTTCTGAGGTTCTCCAGATCCACATCTGATCACATTTGTGGCCTACTTTAAAATAAATAACATGTCTATTTCATGTTTCTGGCTAAATGGATTTGTTCTTCTCATTTTGGCAGAAAGTCTGCACAAATATTGCAGACTTTCCTCACTTTTCAGTTTTTCTTCCCACCACAAAATCCCCTTCAACATAAATTGAATATTTATCTGTGCTTTATTTTTACACGACTTCTGATTTTAAATTAAATTTGTTGTCAAAAACATTTTACTGCTTGCTTGCTCACCACTGATTTATATGATTTTCACAGCCAGACCAGCCCTCTGACCTTAACAACAGTATGGCCCGCACTGAAAATGAGTTTGACACCTCACAGTAGAATGAACAGGCACTCACCCGGTTTTCTGAAAGCAAGATTCCGGGGAAGTGTTTCAACCACGGGATGATGAAAAGCCAAAGGCGAGGGGCCCCGGTCAGGCCGAGGCGACCTACGACCGTCGAAGGGGCTGAGCCGATTGGGTGAGTGTACAGGCGAGGGCGCGGGCAGGTGTGAGGGAGCGGCGCGTCTGGGGGACGGGCTCCTGTCCACATAGCCCGCCAAACGGCTGGGACTCTGGTTGTAGCTTCTTCTCGGGCTTTGAGGCGAAACCTTCGGGCTCGGCTGGCGGTACGGGTAGCCGTCAGAACCACCACGGCTCAAAGGCGAACTGGCCCGGCTGATCTTGGGTGAGGAAAGCTGGCTGACGGAGGGCACTGGGGAAGTTGGTGCACTTTTGGTCATGGTGATCATGGAGTCCATCGGGTGGAGGGTTGATGCGGTAGCTGGGTATGCCGTTGACGTAGAGCTGATGTTATTCCAGCTACTCGACCCGCTCAGTGTGTCGAACGTGCTGGACGGTGGAGAGATGTGCTTCGGAACCTGCACACACACACGCACACACACATTCATGGGGTTCAAAGTTTTTTTGCTTATGTAAACCAGCCGACCTACAAAATGAGAGCACATGATATTGCATCAGGTAAATGGACAAACCACCCAAGTCAAAATATTCATACATACCAACCTTGCCCAATATATATAATACAAAGTGTAATAAATCTATGTAAATAGAAACATTTAACTGAGCTTGATTTACGAGACGACCTTTTTCTTGTATTTGTAAATGTAACTTCCAGTTTGTGATTCATTAGCTAAAAGACAAACAAAGGGATCAATTGTCACAGACAACCGAGGCCATTCTGCATTTTGAATCTGGCCAAAACTGCTTTATTGTAAGTCATATTTAAGATACATGTTCGTCACACAAAATGACTGAACTGATAAACTTGATCATTTAGCAACTGCCAAAGACTCTGTGAACACAAATGACAAACAGACTATTTGAGGAAGTTTAGATACAAAATACTTGTAAATACATATCTATATTATCTCCACATTAAACAAGGAACATATTATGCCAATTCACGGGCGTTGAGCGTAGCGAGGCCCAGACAGCCGGCGGCTGCAAACACTGCTAAGCCATACCAATGCAATATACACACTATGTAGCTTGCTTTTCAATGTTATCTAAATGTATTTAGAATTTTAGACGTAATTGTAGGTTGAAAGAAAAACGTGGGGGGGAACACTGTGAAGCAGTGTCGCAGTGTTCCCATTGCAGCGCATCGGTTGCTGTGTGGTGCTTAATCGCTTGGAGTGTGCGTGTGTGTGTGTACCTGTGATCGACGCTTTGTGTCTATGGGTCCAGAGGAGGCCTCCTTCAGCATCGAACTGAACTCTTTGTCGAGCTCGTCTGCACTGGCCAACGATGCGTTCAGGTCATCGTTCATGGTCTGGACTGGAGAACGTCAAACCATAAAGCCGACAATTAGCACCGGGCGATTAAATGAAGATGGGGTAGGGGACACTCACACAGTAGGTGGCTGCCATAGCTGCTCTGAGAAGTCATGACTGTCAGGCAGCGACGTTCAGCTCCTGGGAAACAAAGCAACAGTTTTTGGATTTTTGATTGCGTTTTGGGATTTTAAAAGGAAAGATGACATTTTGAAATCTATGTTTTGAATGGGCGGTACGATTGAGTTCATTGTTAGCATACTTGTAGTTGTCAGGCGTAAGCACAAAAGTCAAATACGTACTATGAAAATACCGATTTCAACAAGAATGCATTCAGAAACCTTGAAAAACTGAAACTACATGTTTATAAATATACACCGGTGTGTGTGTGTGTGTGTATAATTACTTAATTTTAATGTAAGACAGATGATTGTTACACTCGAATGTTTGTCAAATTTGGGCTGTATGACATGAATGGAGAAGGACAAAAAAGGGAGTCACTGGCATGCACAAATAAGAATAACCAATTTTTTTCTCAGTGTTTTTTGAATTAGTCTTTAGACATGAAATTAAATAAAATAATGGCAGTGGATGACAACACACACAAGGGTCCATTGTAGTGGTTGATGCACAACTATGACCTTAAGATTAATTTATAGAAAGAGAAAACATGTGAATAGCCGTCCACTCGAGTAACCGATGTCGCTGAAAGGGTTAAGAATGAAACGTTATGATTGTTTTTTTTATGGCTAACCATTAAAAGTGGCTCGTTTATTTTTACACTTAAAATTTAAGTTCTTTTTGCAGTTTTATTACAGTGAAGAACGTTAAACAACTGCAAATTGTTGAACATTCTTAATGTGTCATTTTATGTGTTTCCATTTACCGTACATGGACTAAACGTTTGCATGCGGTTAGTTGAGGTTTAACGATGGCGCCAAATAGCTGAATTAATGAGGCAATATATAGCGAAAAGTTACTATTTCAGTTGCAAATAGTTTCTTTGTGCATCTTAACTCAACTGTATGTATACAGCACTTTAAAACCCCCACTGCTGTATACAAAGTGCTGTACACTTAGCAAAATCAATCCATACTGCAACAAACAATAAAACCATAAATTAATAACAAAGACAGAGAGCTTGAAAGGTGATTGTAAACGGCTTTGGGGTGCAACACATCCTGAACTTTTCATTTGCTGACTGAATGTTTTCAGAGATGAAGTAGGAACGCGATAGTTGTTTGTTTTCGTGTCTTATAAAATCATTTTTTCATCATAGTCTGTACACGTATTTGTAACTGACGTTTTTATACTGGATGACATGGTCATGTTTTTATATCAATAAATGTTCATACTGGATCATACATCATAGTTGGTGGCCATTTTACTGAGAATGGTGACAACGAACTACCGTTATAACGTACAGATTCGCCATGTCCCTCGAGGTATGTTGTAAAGAGGTTCGACCGCTCTCAATTTAATCCCATAATTGTGATGTTTTGGCTGGCAAAAGACAGTGTTTCTTTGCCGTGTCATTGATAGTGATGAAGATATTTTCAGATTTGCATTAAGTCATTCGCCGTCAAAGTTCATGCGGACCGTTTGATTTTCATGTCCGACTTCACTAATCACCAAAGGGGCGAAAACAGTTTCCAAACACAACCTCCCTCGACACGAAACATTGACGCTGCCAGGCTTTGGCAATGATAGATCACATTTCAACCAGCGCGCACATTTCCCAGCAGATAGAAGAAATGGCGCGATGAGTGACAACTGTCAAATTTGGATGAACATTAGTCAGGCCCTTCAGAGGAGCCTCATTCAGACTATTGATAAACTTGGCTGTGCACAACGCACAGTCACATTCCACAGCAGACATTCAACGCGTTTCTCTCTCACACACACGCACACGCACACACACGTTATCTTTGTCAAGAGCAGTGTGCAACACAAAACCAGATTACACACAGGTCACGTCCTGGTCCAGCAACTCCGCTTCCTGGCCTGACACCCCCACAACATCTCCCCCCACGTCATGTTTATCGGAACATTCATGGAACTTGTGTTTCGATAGAACAGCTGTTTGTTTGTTTTCCGTCCAAAGGTCATTTTAATTTACTACAACAGACTGGGTCCACTGTGGAGGAAGTGACTCACATCTGTGGACTGACAGAAAAGATCAAACTCCAAACAGAAAGCAGAGATTTTGAAAAATAATATTGTGATTCCCCCCTATTTAATGTTGTGATTATGATTTAATGTGATCATTTACTTTCTTTCTTTTTCACAAACAAGCAATAAACTAATCTGTAGCACAATAAGCAATATCAAATTTGAGATACATAGTTATGGTCACTTCTCTTACAAAATCTGACTTCATTTCACCGTGTATATTGGAAAATTGTGTTTCAGAAAATTATAAATTAGTCTCATTATATTTTGACTTTTTGCTGCCAT
Source organism: Hippocampus zosterae (assembly GCF_025434085.1). NCBI lineage: Eukaryota > Metazoa > Chordata > Actinopteri > Syngnathiformes > Syngnathidae > Hippocampus > Hippocampus zosterae. Next base: position 8,838,553 of record NC_067460.1, read on the forward strand.
CATAATGTTTGTAAATAGATGACATGTTTTGGTCCACTGCCGATTGGCTTCCTTTACTCCAGCGTTGTTGTTTATTAAAATGTGCAGTATCCTCAAAGAGGTGGTCAAGATGACACTCAAACACACGCTCAATAAATACTTTCAAGTTTGTATCTCACCAAACAAAGCTGTTTTTGTAAGTGAAAACAAACAACAAAACAAAACAAAAAACTAAACCTGCTACGTTTGTAAGCATTTGCCGCGCGGTGAGATACCAGCAGGAGCTAAAACATACTCTACATACTACAAACGGCACTTTAACCCTTTCATGCACCCTGTAACCTGATAACATAATGAGCTGACCACTGTCATAACCGCTGTCACTGAAAGGGTTAAGAAACCGCTCAATGGTTGCATACTCCAGTAGTAGGAACTCTCTACTACTGTCCCGCAAGGCTCACATCTATGCCCATGTCAGTTTAATAAATGTAAGCGAGTAATTCTCCCCCCAAAAATGTTTTTTCAAAATGTTTGTCATTTACAGGACCAGAAGTCGGAATCATCAGGCAAGCAAGCAAACGATTGCTAGGAATTGAATATCAGGGAACTGGTTCTCAAAAAGCGCTGGTTTTTAATTTCCATCTCTGGGCAAATCGTAGGAAGCCGATTCCAATAATACAAAAACACTTGTGGGTCCTCTAAACCTGATTAAATAAATATGAAACTAGCTATACTTTTGTGGAGAACTTGGAAGATGGAGAAAGTGCATTATTGCTTAATAGCCCCACCCTTTGTTTGACAGTATGACACAAAATACACTGTCAGTGTCCTTTCGTCGCAGTCTGTTGACCTGCTGATTCACTTTGGGATATTTCTCAATCAAAGTTGTGCAAAAAAGAAAAAGAAAAAAAGACATGCTCGTCTTCCTCCTCCCAGGTTTTATCAGGCAACTGGTTCCGCCGCTGTAACAAAGGCCGGTGCTCGTTTCACCCAGACATGCAATGATAGAACAGACAGACTTTTTATGAAAGAGTTAAGGACAATAATCGTCAGTTAAGCAGAATACCAGGGTGTGTCTGCAACCGCGTCTTTCACAGTTCCGACTGTGCTGTAGCCTTTCCTGCATTCAAATCATCCGGTGAGTTCCTACAGGCCGTAGCTCACCGAGCGGTGAAGGTCGCAAATGGTCACAGACTGTTTTTCTTGTCGGCAAGAAATTTTGGACATGATCTTCGCCGCTCAGTGAGATACGGGCTTACGTCTCATTTTTCAGTCACATCCGTACTTCCACGGTTTCCTTCCTCCTGCTGAGGAATCTGGCTGGGATGTTTTTATTTTTAAATTCCATTTAAATACTCTTTGATAAGGACTCATTTCATGAGGCAGATGCCGCTAAATCCTGACATGTGCATGAAATTCAGCAAGACTTTCACAAAGACCTGTGAGATTTCTCCAATCCCACGAGACTGCCGCTGAATAATACGAATAACACAAGACTTCAGCAAATCGTGGGGCTTCCCACTAAATCACGCAAAGCTTCCTCAAAAACTGAAAGTCAGAATGAAGTTTTAGAGTTTTACTGGAGTCACAGGGTGCTCCCGTCATCTCCATCAAAGATGAGAATCTCAGTTGTTTTTAGATCAATTTTTTCCCCCCCTCGTCTTTGCCCTATGGCAAAAATCGAACGTGTTATGATATTATCACAAGTCTTGCAGTCTTGGCGCTGAGGTGACACAACCAACAACCAATACATTAGCTCAAACAAAACCAGAAACGGAAAACATTTCAAACAATCATGAGAGCAGCGAGGGGGAAGACCGGTGAAAACGTGGCTGCTCCCGAGAACGCGGATGGCCCAGAAAGAGGAGCGGATGGTAGCGCAGCCTTTTCGGTGTTTGTTGTAGCCAAAAACGTCTGCATTTTGTAGCTTTCTACCATTGTGGAGAAAATCCATAAAGAATTTCGTGATAGTCTGGTAATTAGTGCCGCTGTAAAATTCAGTCTTTGCAAAATCGCAGTCTGGGACTAGGCCGTGACTAAAAACTCTACAACTTGACTTTCAGCAGGAGCAGGAATGAGATTGTCGTATTCCAAGGCTCTTTTTCAAGGTTTCCCAGTGTTTTGATGTACAGTTAGTATAAAATCTCCAGTCGTATAACTACATGTAGTCTTTCTTTCATAAACTCTTAAAGACTTCCGCAAAAACCTCTAAAGCTTCCCTTTCACAAAACCATTTGAAACTCCCGCAATTCCCTTGAGAATTCCACAACACGCCGGAGGACTTCACACACAACATGTGCACATATCCTGCAAGATTCCGGCTAAATCAAACAAGACTTTGGTTCAATCACGCGGGGCTCCCACTAAATCAGTCAAGACTTCAGTAACTTCCACGAAACTGTCCGTGCTCAATCTCGTTGGTCAGTAGGCTGTGTATTCGTTGTGTCAAACATGACAAATCTCAACATGACTCACGTCACATCCTCAATTCCCACATGCTGAGATAAGTGTGCTCAAAACGACCTGTCACCTACCAAGAATAGCACAGTCAGTCTTTTCTATTTGCGGACTTTAACAAGAGTAACGCCCTAGTTCCTCACAACAACGCTGCCCTGCTGAGACACAAAGCTGCTACTTGACGTTACCTCATAACAAAAAATTAAAAAATAAAAACCCCACACCAAACGAGCGTGTGCACATTCTATTTAACAGAGGCAAAGAAAACAGGCCTGGCAACAGAAAATGTGTGTCTTTCACAATCATGTGTTCTTCCATTTTCAATTGGTCACTGAAAATCTGAATTTGAGAAAAACTTTTTTTTTAATGTAAAATTTTTGTGTTTCAATTCTGGGCCGAGCATAGTTGAATTAACTTTGTCAGGCTACCATATACCTTACAGACGCTCCATGTAGATTTGATTAAATCAACACATCCTTGCTTTTTACGCCACATTTAGAGTTTATCCACTTAAATTGATCGCCATTTTACAGTACCGCACACATTTTTTTTTTACATGTGAACAATCCTTCAAAAAATATATACTGTATATACGCGCAAAACCCCTACACACAATTCATACTTTCTTAAATAATACAGTACAAACATGCTAAATATTATTGAAAATTATCATTTAATTTCAAGACCACCAATAGTGATTTTCTCTTTTTCTTCTTTGACATAATACGGCGCATGGATCATTTGATGGATTAGGATGTCGAGTGATTGTGGTGGCTAACAAGCTAACATACCTTTGCTAATGCCCATGACCAAACTCTCAGGTCATGTAAACCCAGTGGCGGGTCATTTATTTTGTACCTTCAGCGGGGACTTTAACCACTTCTCAATACCGCCACTGTTATGGCACAATTATTGAAGTCTGTACAAACAAAACAAAAAAAATCAGTGTCACAGCATGCAACTGTGCCACGTACATGATCTAGAGTAGTTCAGAAGAGATGTTTACCTAATAATGTGACAAAGACATTAAAAAAATGAAACTGAATACATCATACTCCTCAAAATGCTGATTATTAATGTAATTAATGTGCTCGGATCAAGGCAAACGTATTTACCAGTCAAAATTGACTGCCTTTGACCAACGAATCAGAGGACGGAAAAATGTTGACATCATCGAGTGCCAGCAGACTGGGCCTGTGAGGATTCATTTGAATTTGAATCTCCTTGCTAATTACGTCTAAGTGGCATGGGTCAGCACGACTGATTCTTGCTGACCTGGGCAGATTGGAGTGACATGGCAACACATACAGGCTTGAATTTGATTGGACGATATCCTAAATCCACATATAAGTATTAGAAGCAGTGTAGCCAAAGAAAAACATTCCAAAATGTAGGCAGTAGACCATTTGGGATCGTTTATTCAAATTTTATAGACGGTTTGTCATTTAGATTGGAAATGAAAGCCAACTTGCTTTGGAAAATGTTAACCTTAAATCAAAATCACTCCTGTCACCACTGTTATTTTTTATGTGAGCTGAAAATCCTTCCATCCATTTTCCAAATTGTTTATCTTCATTTGATCGAGAAAAAAAACAACCCCCCCTCACTGAAAAAATAAGATTATTTTATTCCATTCTTAAATTGAACATACCATACTAAAAGTGCAACTAATGAGTCACTTTTCGCATTCTTGATTTTTGACTGAAAATTGGAATTGGGAAGACCAAATGAGACACGTTTTGTGTGTGTGTGTGTGTGTTTTTTTAAACTACATATGCCCCATGTGAGTCAAGAATCTGTCGGTGGTGCACCACAACATTTCTACACAGGGAACAAAGCAGGTGCCGTGACAGAGATTTGCAGGTCGTTTCCCACAATTTATGTTCCCCTTCCAAGCAATTATGTGCTTTTTTTCTTTTTTTTTCAGTTGGGTGCCAAAAAGCAAGTGTTAGTGCGCGGGAGAAGTGGTGGCTTGGGACAACGGGCTGTTTGTGTGCCATTCCCAACTGTGATTAAACGCTTTGGGGAGAACGGTACAGAACATGTGTTGCATATTTGTAAATGCAAGTTTTGCTTTTCCCAAAGGGAGCCCACAGTGTGTGTTTTTAAACCACAGTAAAAAAAAGAAAAAAATCTTTGTAAAAAGTGGAGGCGTAACTTAATCCTTATTGCAATAAAATCTCACTCCCTGAGGTTGTACAATTGGGAATTGGGCTAAAACTTTCAGGAACAACTTGCCTCTTTCAACTTAAGTCACTTCACAACAAGCAGCAACTTGAAATATTCTTTTAAAAAAAGAGAGCTCAAAATGTTTATTACCACCGCTACTTAAAGTAGTTATCTTCCTCTTTGTTTGCGTCGCAATGACTGTATTACACTATTGCAAGGTGGCCAAGTAGCACACAGCAGAAGCCAAAATAAAATTCATTATGACACACAAACTGTTGAATTCTTTTGAATTGTGTAAATACTGTATGTTTTTATAAATTGCTAATGACAGAAGGCTATTTTTCTGGTTAAAAAGACATTACAAAAAAATAATTTGCAGGGTGGAAGCTGGAACAGATTAATGCCATTTTTATTTATTTCAGTGGCCAACGATGACTTGAGATACAACCATTTGGAGTTACCGACATGATGACGGAACAAATTCTACTTAACGTGTCACTTTGGAAAATTTGCATTTGTGTTGTTGTGCTGAACAACAAGTTGTGGCAAGCGGCCACATTAACGCAAAGTAGGTTGGATTTGCTTGCACACGTGAAAAGAGACTTGCACATCTAAATATATGTATATATATATGTATTCCTGTCAAGCTTCGTACCAAAAGTACTTCGGGGTTCAAGTCCTCAGCAAGTCCTGATGTGATGTGCCAATACAGCATTGAAAGTACTGGGTAGTGCTATGTCTTGTAAAAATGGTGTGCGCGTGTGCGTGTGTGTCTTTTTATCCTCTGGCAGAACTCCCACTGACTTTGACGCATTGGTGCCTTTTCTCTATAGTCTTAATTTCATTCATCTATTTAGAGTCTTCAATCGAGCAAACATATTTTTGGAATGTGGGAGTAGGTTGAAAAAAAAATCGCACACAGGCACAGAGCGAACATACAAACTGCACACAGCAAGGCCCAGAGAGTTTCGATCCCTAAACATTAGAACTACGAGGCACACATGCTAACCCCGGGACAACCATATTGCCCTTGTCAATAACTCCTATAATATTGTGATCATAATTTAAATATGTGAGTTTTTTTAAGTCCTCTTCACAGGTGTGTGTTTTTTAACAAACACAAGAAATTAACTTATTTTGAATATTTTCTTTCACGTCCTTATGATTTGTCCATGCAACATTGACAATCACAAACAACCTCATTGATCTTGCATACTAAAAAGCCTAAAATGTGTCCAAAAAGTCACATGAACGAACATGAAACTAATACAAATCTGGGTTGTTAAGTTGCTTTACTGCCTCCATGAAATATATCTTGTAGTCATGCCGAGGAACTGGCTGTGGTACTTTCATGGTTGCAAGCCAGACTGTTACAGAATTAGTAACATCTGATGTTCGATAGTTTGAGGAGGAAAAAAACACACCCTCGCCTTTAAGAATTCTACGCAACATACTACAACGTCATTTTTGAGTAGGTGCGGGTAACTTTCCTTGTAGGAATGCACATGATAAGTCGCTTACCTTGAAGAAAATGGAAACCTGTTGTCCTCCGACAGACAGAAAATCTGCGTGTCCTGACTCCTGATCAAGGAACCTTTTTTTCTGGGCTTCACGAATTCGGCTGCACAATGTGTGTGTGCGCGCGCGCGCACTTCCTCCAGGCGTGAACACACATCGCTCCAGGTCCGCCCCTGCTCCTGCTCCTCCTCCTCCCCTCCCTACAAAAAACGCAAGGAATCCGAGCCAGGTGTTTGAGCCAAAGCAGGCCAGGTAAAACGTGCCCTTTTTTTTCATTTTACGCCGAATTTTATGTAGTTTAATTTTTAATTAACGTTTATTACTTTTTGTAATTTAATGTTATGAACGTGTATGAAATTTTGTCATATTTCCAAATTATTAAGTAACCTCAGTTTTCATTTTTATTTCTTAGTCAATAATCGATTTACAAAGTACAACTACGTGTGCAAACATAATGAATGTACTTGTTGGCCAATGTGCTTTTGTCAGAACAGCGTCAGCTGACGTGCCACTGCTACGTCTTATTGGTCACCAGAGTAACCACGTGATTCACTTTTACCACACGTACCGTCCCTGAATGTGAACGCACTTCCGCCCCAAGATGGTCGTCGGCGCCTTCCCAATCGCCAAGCTCCTTTACCTCGGAGTGAAGCAGTTGAGCAAGCCCGTCGCCAGCCGGATAAAAGCCGGGGCCCGGAGTAGCGAGTTTTTCAAGCATTACATCTGCCTGCCGCCGGCCCAGCGTGAGTAACCGGCCTTTAGGGGCGTCTTGTGACCGCTAGACTTCAGTGTCAGACATTGCCGGACTGACTATAGCCGGAGATTCGCCGATGACCAATTAGATTGCGCTTCTTAAAACCCTGTATCCAATAGGCATTGTGAATTCTCTTGGCTGACCAATAGTAGTGAACAGGTGGGTGGGCGGTTCTTATTTGTCATTGAACGCTTGTGGAGCGACACAACACTGGGAGAATTTTATCACCTCACCCTGGCAGTTATTAAATAAAAATAGGAGTAATAAACTTATCCGCATTGTGACAACCTATTTAAACTGATCAGAATATTTAACTAGCTATTTTCAGTTGAGCATATACATTAAATGAATGTAGTTACCCCTGTTGAAACAGCTTCCAGTTCAACGACAGTAAATGGCAGCCATTCATTTACTGTATACAGTAAATATTCTCTAGTACGGACTCGTGTTTGCGCTGTCCAATTTGCCCCGATAACAGAAATTCCTCATTTGGGAAATGAGCATGGTACATGTCCTTTATGAACCTGCAAGTATGTTGACAAAATGCACGTGTAACAATACAATCAATAAAATACAAAAATATACTGTCCAAAAACTGTTTATATAACAAAAACTGCAATACAGGTGTATCACAACAGTAAAATACATACAGTATTTTAATGTTTATTTTTTTCTGTCTTGGGGAAAAAAAGTGTATTTTGGATTGTTTTGTTGGATGCATTCTTTGGTTTATGACAATGTTTGCCTTCGTCTCATACAGTTTTCTTGCTAGTTGCAAGTAACTGTCCTGTTGATCACCAATGTCTGTTAATTCTTGTGCATACTGAAGGATTTTTGTTTCCATTTGCATTGCTTCCTTGCTGGATGGTGGCTTGTCATCAGGAGTTGAATCGATGCCTTGTTTTTTAAAGTTTCATAGATTTGCGTCTTTCCGACTCCAAGTGTCTGCTGGATCTTTTTAACTTTGTGTCCAGACTCGCTCAAACGGATGCATTTCACTCGGTCCGCTCCAGTCGTTAGTTCTTCTATGTTTCGATGCGATGATCTACACGACGTAAGTTAATAAAGTTAAAATCTTTTGCAATTACAGTAAAACGCACGGCAATAAAAAAGTCGCTTACACGTCTTCGTTTCGAATCTGATGAATGAAAACGGCGAAGCGAACAAGTTTCTTCGGTCATGTCGAGTGGGTGCTGCTTTTAAGCTCGTGCCGCGTTCTCCAGGACGTAAGTGAATAAAGTTATAATCATTCACAATTACAGTAAAACGCACGGAAATAAATACTACGGTAACTTACACGTCGTCGTTTAGAATCTGATGATCGGAAAACGCGAAGTGAAAACTTGTTTTAGCGTTGTGTCTTTTCCGTCGCATCGGGTGGGCGTTGCGTGTATTTAAGCTACCGCGACATTACACCTCTGTCCGGGTTACGGGTAGTGGAATTTCTGCTTACGCAAATTCCGGTAACACGTAATATCGTAGTCAAAATGTTGATGCATAGGATTTTATTCCGGGTGAAGGATATTCCTTTCCATAGAATTCTGGGGATGGCAATATTTACTGCATTTCTGTGGAGACATCTTTTAAGTACCCCAACACGTACAGAAAAAAGACAAATAAGCCAATCGAGCTGATAAAAATGTATTCCTTTTTGCCACTCAAGTTTTTATTGCACACATTGCCAAAACAGTCTATGTGCAAGAACGAAAGGACACATTTGCAAGGATTTCAGTCTTCATTTCTTGTGTTTGTCGCTTTTTAGGTTTTTGTACTTTTCACTTGAAATGCCATTCTATGAATTTCCTCCACAATTGCCATCCATCGATCCCCGTTAGGTGGTTCCACATTACACCAATTCCTCGATATATCGTTTTTACTTGCTACTAAAAACATATTCCCCAGGTATTTATCGCTGTCTGTCCTTTATTGATATCCTTCTGGGTCAGGGTCTTGCAGCTTCAATATCTTTTCTACTTAAAAAATGTCCTGATTTTGACTAAAGGGCTGCAAATTTAAAAATGTTTTTTTTTAAATCTGATTAATCATTTAATCAAAAGATTAAATTATTAAAATAATCACGAAACCTTTGCATGGTGATGCACATTCCCCCACTCCTCCATAATGTGATATTTTATCTGTTGATGTCATTGCAGTGTACCACTGGATCGAGATGAGAACCAAGATGCGCATCATGGGTTTCCGTGGGGCCAACATTAAGCCACTGAACGAGGACGCGGCTGCTGAGCTGGGTGCCGAGCTGCTCGGCGAGACGATTATCTTCCTCGTGGGTGGTGGGTGCATGGTGTTGGAATACACCAGGCAGGCGGCTAACTCGCGTCGTAAGGAGGACGAGCTCAACCAAACGCTCACCAGCCTACAGACTCAAGTAGCCGAGCTGACGTTCACCACAGAGACGCTAAGTGCTCAGCTGAGAGAGGTGAACAGGCAGCTGGTCTCCTTTCCTACCCCCACTAAAAAGTGATGTGGTTTTGTAAAAGTGGTACGCAAAGGGACATGAGAACACACGATTGCAACATGTAAAGCCTGAAGCTTCTACTTCACTGTCACCCCTCAAGGAGGAAGAAGTGGACATAACATCAGGGAGCTGCATTTTGTAATCTATGTGTTCAGAGCAACTATGTATGCAAATTAGGGGATTGCTATGATATTCATAGTGTATTTTCTGTGGCTGATATTGCATGCTCATTACAAAGTGGAATGACTGGGTAGAGACTTGCATCAACAAATTCAAAACTGAATATTTCTGATAACAGCAACCTATTTGATATTTTATAAATTGGGAGAGGCTTGGTTTATGATTAACATAACTTTCCCAAGTAATAGAAAAAAGGTCTCAGTCAATGTCACTGTGAATCACTTTGCTGGTTTATGTGCAACTGATATAATGAATGAATAAGATTGTGAAATAAATACTATAGTAGAATTCATGATGAATAATAATGAATTTGTACAAATTGCTCTGAAATTAAAAATATTGTTGGATACACTGCCTCAAAACTAAATGATTACACCCATTTTCTATAGCCCTCGTCTTCAAAACTATTATTTAAAGTCATTTGTTTTCCATTAGTTGTGGAAATGGAGGGTTTTAGTGTCATTGCTAGGTTTAAGGACTTGTATGTTTTTTTTAAGTGACGCAAGATGCCTATCGCTGGCGGGGCCGCATCAAAGACTACACTACCCACAATTCGTTTCTCTCACGCGTCTTTTCCTGTTTACAAATGTGGCGAGCGACAGGTGAATCAAATGCCTTCTTTATCTGCTGTGAAAACACGCATTCGGTACCCGAAGGAGAAACGAATTAAAAAAAAGACAATATATCAATTTCATTTGACGTATGCATACATTAAATCTGGCTGCGCGCGTATCTTGGAGGCTTACAACACAAATGTGAAGTAAAGTTGGCCAACCAAACATGGTTGGCCAACTTTACTTCACATTTGGACCTAATATCAAAAATTATACTGCTGAACAATTATAATCACATTTCCGTTATTTTTTTAACGCAACCAGATTCTGTTTTACCCTTAGCAACGCCCTTGACAACGAAAATGCTTTTCTTCGGCAATCTTCGGAAATGACGTCACTTGGTGACCTGCGAGGGGAGTTCGCCATTGAACAGTTGCATTGCTTGTTGGTAAGATGCCACGGCGGTGTGTGGCGATGTATTGTTCGCAATCGAAAGAAAGGTTGTACCAGTGGCCGAAGGATACCAGGGCACGGAAATGGACATCTTTTATTCGCAAGAAGCGAATGAATTTCACGCCATCACCGACAAGTGTTCTCTGCTATCTTCACTTCAAAGATGCCTGCTTTCTCAACCGGTCTGCTTATGATCAAGGATTTGCAAATAAGTAAGTGTGATTTTTGGATAGATGATGATGAATTTTTCAAAGCTTTGCTGCCAACTCTTGTGGAATGAACAGTAGAAAGTAGCGACGTCAGCCGAAAGCTAACTCGAGAAATTAGCAACGTTGAACAGGAGAAGCAAACCCCGATCGATCCTATTCATATCAGCGATGAGTAATGATGGCAGTCAGACAAATTGTTCTGTCAGTACATTTCAATAGTGATGGGACAAATGGATCGAGGCTCCGAAGCTTGTGTCGAGTAATGGGAGGGACGTTTCCACGAAGCTTGTATCGAGGCGCGCGCGCTTCAATTCGGCAAAACCCGGAAGTGATGGCGGACGTGTGACGCCTCCTCGCAATGCCTACGTTGAGGCATTGCGTGAGAGCAAGGAGAGCCATGAAACTGGGCCATACCTACCCAAATGTATATAAACTGGCACTCGCATTTCTCTGCACCCCAGCTTCATCTGTGCCTTGCGAAATAATATTTGGTGAACTATTGTCCCAAAAAAGAAACCGTTTAAAGCCAGCCACTCTGGGAAAAATAATATTTCGAAATAAAGACGAATAACAAATTATCCTTAGCACTTGTTGTATTTTGTTCGCATACTAAATTACAAAGACAAGCACATTCATATCTTTGCCTTAGGCAAATAGACTTGAATTCTTAACACTGTTGACCTGTTGGGCTTATGGACCACTTGATGGCGCCATAGATTATAATGCACCGTGAAGCTTTGCTACATGTGAAAACCGATTGGCTGCAAAGCTTCATGGGGCTTCATTTGGCCATCACTACATTTCAATAGGTTGGCAGCGCTGCTTTGTTGACGAATGAACATGACACGTCCTCTTGGAAATCTGCCAATCATTTGTCACGCCTACTGCATTTTATGATATATTTAATAATTAAATATTTGGTAAGACAGGGGTTAGAAAAGATGTGATAGCATTTTTATTTAGGTTTTATAGGCTTCATGAGCAAAGTATATTTCTAGTGTCTCCTCATGTTTATTCTGCAGGTTATTACTCAATCCAACTGCTGTCCCAACAATTCACCTGCCTCCACAAGACCATCAAGTTCAATATCCACCTGTCCAGTATGCAGCAGCAGCTAAGCGAAACAGGAAGCAAGGCGTAGCTGAGGCTTTCAGCTCTGAGACGGCTAAGTGTGGGGGTCAGTTATTGCTGGATGAATCCAGTTCAAACAGCAACCAAGATGATCAGAATCAGAATTGCCTTTATTGTCATTGTATTGTATACAACGAAATTTGGGTGCCACTCCTTAGTGCATTTCTACCAGAGGCCAGGAAGCATGAGGGTTCTGCGCAGTATCCTTGCTGTTCCCAGCACTGCACATTTCTGGACTGAGATGTCCGATGTTGTTCCCGGGATCTGTTGCAACCACTCATCATCTAGTTTGGGGGTCACTGCCCCGAGTGCTCCGACCACCACAGGCACGACTGTCACCTTTACCTTCCAGGCTGTCTCCAGCTCCTCTCTGAGCCCTTGGTATTTCTCGAGTTTCTCGTGTTCCTTCTTCCTGATGTTTCCATCACTTTGGGACCGCTACATCCACTACAATGGCTTTCCTCTGCCCTTTATCTATGATCACGATATCTGGTTGGTTCGCCATTACCATCTTGTCAGTCTGGATCTGGAAGTCCCACAGGATCTTTGCTCTGTCATTCTCCACCACCTTCGGAGGTGTTTCCCATTTTGACCTTGGGGTTTCCAGTCCATACTCCGCACAGATGTTTCGGTAGACTATGCCAGCCACCTTGTTATGGCGTTCCATGTAGGCTTTCCCTGCCAACATCTTACACCCTGCAGTTATGTGTTGGATCGTCTCAGGTGCCTCTTTGCACAACCTACACCTTGGGGCTTGTCTGGTGTGGTATATGTGGGCCTCAATGGCTCTGGTGCGCAGGGCCTGCTCCTGAGCAGCCAGGATGAGTGCCTCTGTGCTGTCCTTCAGGCCAGCCCTCTCTAGCCACTGATAGGACTTCTTGAGATCGGCCACTTCAGTTATGGTCCGGTGGTACTTCCCGTGTAGGGTGCTTGTCCCTCTTCCAGCACCTCATCCTCTGTTCCCCATTGTCTGAGACATTCTCTGAGTATGTCATCCGTTACACATACATACATATTTAGACAAGAGGAAACACACAGAGTACTAGAAAACCGTTTAAGTCTGACTTTGAGCGTCGTGTCGGCTAGCTAGTTTAATTGTTGTTGTTGTTGTTCAAAGCCACTTTGAGTTACTCTGTGACGTGGGTTGCGTCGGCGCTGATTGTTGGAAACCAAAAGACGCGCGCGTGCGTACATGCGAACATGAACGGACTATGGACTGCTGAGGCGCGCTTCACTCCAGTGGCGTCGTTTCAAGTGAAGCAGTTGATATCTGGTCTTTACAGTCAAGCGTGTTTACAATTTGTGTGTGAAGTAATTCTTCAATGCTTCATGCACATGTTAAACACAAACATATGTGTGTACGTACACACACACACACACATATATATATATATATACATGTAATATATATATATAATTTTACAGGAAAAGCATCTCTGGAACATGGTAGTCTAGATTTCATTCCATCTGTATTTTCACATACAGGAGCTGTTTCACGAAGTGGACACTCAAAACGTGCAAGGTAAAAGTGTAAAACCCAGCAGAATTATAGTTTGTCTTAAATATGAATGTATTGCAAGAAAAAAAACTCATTATCAATCATCACACACAAATTCTAAGTACATCGAATAACTACTGCATAGTTATTTGTTTAATGATTCTTTCAGCTTTTATTACAAGGGAGTTTAATAATTGAATTCGATTTCCATAATTGAAATTTGAATACACTTACCCTGCCATGCATGTGCAATTAGCTGTCAGTATGGAGCCAGTCTTCATATTCACACATACGCAGGCCTTAGACTTTTGTCACTGTTTTTGACTAGGCAAGACCTCCGCTTTCAGGAAGCAATTGTCACAGTTTTCAGTAGCTTGATGAAAAATAAGCGACTGAACATGACCCCATACCACGTAATTGTAAGCTTTGAGAGTCTCGTGCGTAAAGACACTTCGGGTATTTATCAAGTACATGCAAATGTTTGGAAACTCCAAACTACGCCAGCGTGACGTATTATTCAGCCACTCACTTGCAGGTAGTGAGTAAGGATCAGGTAGCTGAAGCCTGATGTCAGTGTTAGCTTATTCAAATAAGCTTCTTTATCAGCTTTGTAAATATAACAAAGAGTATTTCCTGAGGCTGGCGAGCTGGTGTCTAAGAGGAGAAATTGCCTTGGAGCAAAGACACTCCAAAAACTTTTTTTCCTCAATAAAAAAAATCAAACTAATCACTTTTTTGTCTTTTATTTCACACGATTTAACAAAAAAATCTTCATAAGTTAAAAATCTGAATTGTAACTTACATTTGCTATATTTTACATACCAACTCAGTTTAGCATGTACACAAACAAGGAATTTCTTTACCTGCAATGATTTTATAACTACGGCAGGGGTCACTATTGGGTCACCAACATAGTGTCAATACAGTGCGGACACTGTTTGTTTGTTTGTGAAGTGGGTCAATACTGTACACTCCTTGAGGTATCATTGTCCCATCAGTAGTAGTTGTTTGGCTTTTGTGGGTCTTTCATTTTACAGGTCAGTCGTTTCTGGACTACGAGAATTCCGATTTTGTGCCCTCTTATTTTTCCTCACACAATTCAAAAACGACCAGGAGGCAAAATTTGAATTACTAATTTTTACAAATGGTTTGTCTCGTTTTTTAAGCAATTCATTAACCATTCGCAGCGTTATTTTTGTAGTGACCGGCAACGCTTTTTACCGCGAATCGAGGAAGAACTACAAATATGAGACCATTTCCTTTCGACACGCTTTAAATAGAGGAAAGGCGGACGTGACTGAAGATAGCATACGGACGTTAAAGGGGGAAGGGCCCGTGTGAAACAGTCTGCTAAAGGCACGCCCCCAGTATGTATTTAGTGCCAGAATGTGCATTGTGCGAAACATAGGTTTGGCTAAGGACCCCGGATATGACACCGGTGAAGAGACACTCTTACGAAGCACAGTTTAAACTGCGAGCTATAGAATACGCAGACGAACATGGGAATCGAGCAGCTGCGAGAGTATTCAATGTCAACGAATCCATGGTTCGCAATTGGAGGAAGCAGGAAAACGAGCTTCGCAAAGTTAAGAAGACGAAGCTGAGTTTCCGCCACCACAAGCTATCGTATGTATAAGGTAGTTGTATGTTTTACCATGCCTGCCTCAAGTATTACGGCGTACCTTATGTAGTCGTAAAATCCAAAAATAGCACCCGTTTGAAGTCTGCGACGTTTAAAACGTGCCAGCTGTTGGAACAGTGGGTCGAGCGATCACCCTGATGGTGCCGCTTTTATTCCGTCTAAAATTTCTTGCAGCTAGTCAGTCTGGAGTTGTAAACAAGCCGTTTCACGTACTAACAGTTATGCAGTCGAACAGTTTCCATGCAGTATGTGAAAGAAAAACAATTGGTAAAATGATTAGGCCCCATAAAAATAAAGGTTATGTTTAGGGTAAAAATCAGGAGAGTTCAATAAGGAAAAGAGGTCAAATTAATAAAAAAATAGCTTGGGGTTAGAATTAAAAATTTCACCCATGAAAGAAATAGTTTTGATTAGGAAGCTCAACGTTACTGGCCTGACATTGCCTTAATGGCCACAGATGGAATGAGGAGGCAGTTAATGTGGAAGCCGGTCGAACCGTCACACAGCAGCCAATAAATCACCAGTTCACGGCCAACCTACTATCACCAAATAGCCGATTCTCAGGAGGCCCAGAATTCTTCACTCCGATGATTGAGCAGTCAGAGCCGTTCACGGCCACATAACACTAGAAGGAGAGTTGCCAGTCACAGCAAAACAACTACCGGTACCTGTAAAGCACATATGTTATAACTATAACTAATATGGGATTTGTAAGTGAGGAATGAAGTGTATTCCATCTGGAGATGAGTGTTTCTGTGAATTCATTGTATTTTTTCTTTTTTTAGGAAAAAGAAACGCAATGCAGTGGGTTTGGTTGCACCACCAAATCCCCCTGCTCTTGCTCCAGAGGAAGTCAACAGCATGGATCACAGTCCTGGTAAGTGATGGGTCAAACATTTAAGGCAGGCATCTTCAACCGTTTTAAAACTAAGACCACCTTGTGACCCTCTATGCTGATCTCAATAGCCATTCTTGATTCATATCCCTGCTCGACTGAACTGTTCTCTTTTCTGCTGAAGCTGAAGAGGACAGCGCGGTCACAAGAACGGGGTACGATGATCTGAACCTGAGGTACGCTTGGCTGCAAGTGTAAAATAAACAAAATAATAGACGTTAAACTATCCAGATTTTCATCCTCGTGCCCTTTATTTATTTTTTCCTCCTTCCTAGATTTTGTACAAAGGACATTTGGACCCACAATCTAGACGATTTGAAGAAACTGAGAGTAAACGAGCTCAAGGACGAGCTCCAGCGCCGCAGCCTGGACCCCAGTGGCCTGAAGACGGACCTGGTGAAGCGGCTCCTGGCTGCAATGCAGGAGAACGCCAGGGCCAAGTCGCCGCGGCGAGGTACAAAATAAGTTCACATTTTTTTTAAAACAAATTTGCCATGCAGAAGCTAGGGGGAAAAAGGAAATTTGGTTGACCTCATTGTAAGTGAAAATCACTGCTCTAAGTGTAAATTTAAACTTAAAGCCATATGCTGAGTATAGTGTAAAAATTGGGATGAATGGGCAACAAACTCATCAGTTAATTTGTGCTGCTAGAGGAAGACAAAAATGGAGATCGGGGCCACTGTTATGAAGAAGAGGACACAAAGCCGAAGGTCAAACGTGAGCCGTGCGACAGCCAACCGGTGTTCGCCTCTGACCGCAGTCTGCCGAAATTGAACGCCAACATTCCCAATAAGACCACCATCGCTGATATAGTCATTAAACCTGAACCAGACAGAGAGGAATGTGTTGCCATCAAAAAAGGTGGGTGACGATTACTACACCTCAAGCCCAAAAAAACATTTTTGGATAAATAAGGCTGCATTGTCAGAAAAATCCATGAACGCAAGTGTTAACAAGAAATGTGCCATGAAGAAGCAAAAAAAACAAAACAAACTAATTGCGTGTGAGAATCACCGCTCTCAATTTCAGTTCAAACGTATAAACATTGACTGAGCAAAAAAAAAAAAAAAGACGCGTGAAAGAGCAAAAACCTCATCAATAAATTTGCGCTTCTAGAGGAAGACAATAGCAGAGATTGGGGCTGCTACTGTAAGGAAGAGGACACCAAGCCAGAGGTCAAATGTGAGCCGTGCGACAGCCAACCAGTGTTTGCCTCCGACCACAGCGTGGTGGATTTGACCGCCAACTCCAACTTTCCCAATATGCCCGCCATCGCCGAACTAGTTTTCAAACTTAAACCAGACGAAGAGGAAAATGGTGACATCAAACCAGGTGAGTGGCAGTTAAATTTCAGACACACCCTGGTTCATTTGCAGTTGAATTTACCATGTTAATGTTGGGGGGGAGGAGAGGCCTTTGTCTTCCTCCGAGTGTTCGTTGAATTTCGGACGGTGAGGATGTTGATTACCCAAATACAGGCTGGACACAATGAACAGTACCTGAATAATTCCGTAACATTATCTTTTTGGCAATGTCATAAAACTGTTATAATAAGCAGGATAGCGGAAAAGTGGTGTGTCGTTAGTAATGTTTCCCGTAACAAAATAAAATTCAAATTAAATTTTGCGCTTGAGACTAACTGATGCTAATTTTAGGCAAAATCTAACTGAATTAAAAAGAGAAAGTTTCTATTTAATTTTGCCTAACTACCACATATTGAAAAGGGCCAAACTATTAAAACTCTTGATTGGGACACCGATCAACTGATGACATACATTGTCCTGCAGAAATTGGAGAGGAGATCAAAATGGAGGATGCCCTGGTGGCTGTCGGTAGCGCCGGGTGGGCAGAGCCGAATTGCGGACAAGATGATGGCAGTCTGGCCGTGCCGGCGAAGTTGCAATCGGAGAGATGCGGACACTACTGCCAAAAGCGACCGCGTGAGGAGAACGGGGACTACAGCTACCATGAGCGCGGCGAGGAGCAGAGGTTTTCATTCATTCGTTGTTCAGAAGTGAATGTCTGAAGCAGAAGTTTGATGGACAGTTCTTTCAGCCTGTGGAGACTCTTTTCAAAGGAGTTGGTGTGAGATGGCGATGCCGCTTCAGTGCGCCTTGCTGTCAGAGGGTGGAAAAAGCCCCATGAGGATTTAAGGGGGCAGTTTTGTTTTCACACCTCAAACATGTTGTGTCGGCAAAAGAAAGATGGACAAAGTTGCGTTCCATTTTTCCAAGTTTTCAGCACATTTAGCGGACAAGCACAGTGTTTGATTTTTTTTCAATGTTTCTTCATTTTATTTTTTACATCTAAAATTTGCAGAGTTGTTATACAATTTAGAAGTAATAGTAAAAAAGTCCCTGTTGTGTCCAGTCATCAGGTTTGCAAGATATCTAATGCTGGAAATGGCGAGGATGCCCTTTTTGAAGTTATTCTAGTTAATCCATGCGTTGCAGATGGTACGGCTGGATCGCTCATTATTTGAAATGTAAATGAGCCTAGCACTGAAGGACTCAAGTGTTCTCCTTAATTTGCAAATGGAGAACATCTTGGCTTGATTGGGTCACTTACCGGAAACTGCTTCCATCTTGTTAGGACCCCAACAAGACCGGCAGAAATGTTACCCTACGTCTTTGACCCAGAGTCTGATGAAGAGACTGAAGAAGAACAACAACAAACTCAAACCCGTACAACGATGGACGTTTCAGAATGGTAATGTAATTTTAGCCCACATAACCCATCAAACAAGTTAGATTAAATGCTTGTCTATACATGCTAATAAACGGAGCACAGGAAGTGTGCTCCGTTTATTCGCCTTTTTCAGTACACTGATTGTCAAGGGGAGGGAGGGGGAACACAGTCTGGATTTAGGGGACAAAAACTCAGCAAACAAGTACACGCGATAACACAAAACAGCAACTCCAATACATGCACATGTGGAAGTGGGCTTGGTGACTAATCGTGTGGCGCACGCGTTCATACAACGGGTGTCAGTCGGCGAATGTTTCGATGGCTGGCAAACAAATGTCTTTAACATTTGTGACAGGTGCACCTGTGGGAATTGCTCTACAATGCAGACTGAGTTGGAGAATGTGTGCTGCAGGGAGACGCCAATGGTAAACCAGTGCCATAAAGAGTGATTGTGATTTTATTCTGGTTGTGCTCTTTCAGTTAAAAAAAAAGTATATATCTCTACCTCGAACATCTGACCCCACAGGTTACCAGAAGAATGGAAGAGGCAGATCCACCTGTAAGCTGCATGACCCACCACCCAGGATTTGTTCCAGTCTGCCTGAATATCTATTCCCTGCAAAATGCCCTGAACATTTATCGGGCACAGTATGGGAACTTGCAAGTTAGAGGCTATGAAAAGTAAGTGAGATGAAAGAATGTCTACTTTACAGCGTTTGAATACTTGACCATATCGTATAAGCTTAGGCACCGTGTTGTCAATAACCAATAAGAGACATTTTGAAGTAAGTTAAGTTGTGGTCACAGGATTTGGAACAGCTACTGATTTATCCTCTGCTGACAGCCGTTTCAGGAACTTGGCATACAGGTCATTTGTCAGCTGGTGTGGGGGGTATCTTGGAAAGAAGATTCGTGTCGCTATTCCCTCTTGTGTGGTGCAACGAATCCAAAGGGAGTTCCAGATGCGACAGGGCAATATGCTGGATTCAAAGCTCCTCTCCCCTGACTAAAGCATGCTACTTGAGGCGTGTAGTCCTGTTGGGATGACAAGTCAAATAAGATCCACGTTTGTACGTATTCATTACATTTTTCTTCAATGTTCCGGTTTAATAAAAAATTTGAAATATTATAGTGAGTCAGGAGTGCTTTGTAAGGGATGAATGAATACCTCGCCACACAGAACATTACTCATTTTTATTTTCATTCTCAAGTCTCCATTCTGTGTGTAATTTCGGCACACCGCGTTTTCTTTTTAAGCACCTGGGCTGGATCATTCACTACAGAGCAACCAGGTATAGGTTAGTTAATTAAAAATATATATTTGAAGAGTGTTTTAACATGAATTGTTCTGTGTTACTTTGTCTATGTTTGTGCTCATGCAAGAAGTGAAAAGGAGGTAAAATAAAGTGCGTATTGATTTTTATTTAAAAACAATATTTTTTCCAAAGTCTTTGGACTCAGGCGGTGTCTTTTTTTTTTGCTGAGAATTTCACTTGCTTTTGAAAAAAAACGTTCACATGGTACAGATGAAGAAGGGGTGCATAGATATGAGATGGCAAGTTGGCATAGAATAGGAAGCATACATTTCTGTGATTCCAAGTACTGAAGGGGACTTTCAACTCTGGGGATGTTTGGTGCTCCAAGAAACTTTTGCACCTCAACTGTTGCATTTGCCGTGACATTTGTGGTTCTTGCTTGATGGATTGAGGTATCAAAATGTTACCACAGTTTGCTTCCTAGAAAAGATAAACAGATATAACACAATTGGGAAATATTAAATACCTCCAACAGACTGGGAAGGTTCTGATGATGATGAAGTAGCTGTGCGCCTCATAAAAGGTGCACATTTTATTGTGAGCCTTTTTTCTGCCTCTGCTGCTATATGGGGATTAGAAGCCTAGTTTTTTAAACCTTGGGTCAAGCAGAGTAGCCAGAAAAATAATACTGCAGGTTGTTCAGCTTCTCTCTTAGTTGTCTTTGCAGAAACTCACCCATATAGATGTGCTCTCTGGAGTGGACGTCCTGGGTTTTTCCACTTCTGCTCCATTCCAACCCCCTCTTCAAGAACTTGCAAATTTCACTCAAGGTACTCTTGGTGTCCATTGAATTGCTAATTGTGCATCCTCAGCCCTGGGCGTATTTGATTCTCAACAGACCTCCACAATCTTCCTGTCTTGGCTTTTAGTCAAGAAACATTTTTAGTTATCTGCCATGAGAATTATTTTTATGAGGGCCAGTCATTTTACGGAGGGCATACTTGCATACTGCCAATCCTAAAATTTTAGAGGACAGAGGAACAAAATTAGCACCACACACATTTCAATTTCAGTTTAGAAAAACAACAAACTGTATAATTTGAAAAATACTATTTTTATTTCACACAAAAAAAAAAAAAAAAAAAAGGACAAAGGTACGAAGCGGGACAAATGTTTCAAGCAAACAATTGTTCCACACAATCTCCACATCTCACATTTGTCACAAGGTGAAGTCCGCCTACAATTGCCACATGTAAATTTGCCACAGGCTGCACTACAACGCCGAGTACTTTTGTTATTATTGCAGTGTAAGTGTGCTTGGCACATATTCTTTATCTGCTGACTCTCAACTTTCATCTTACGGCTTAGCTGTTTACGCTCTTCCACTTGTTGTTTTTCCTCTATCAGTCTCCTTTTGAGCTCCTCTGAAAGCTCCAGCATGAACAATCGGCGACTTTCTTTTGTACATGCTGTGTACAAAACATGTGCGTTTGTGGCAGCCATGTCAAGGAGGTTATAAAAAACAGCCATCTCCTTGTACCTTCATGCACAGAGTAACTGCACAATTTCTGGTCCATGATGTCGACACCGCATTTGAGATTGTGCAGGACAGCTGCGTCTTTGTCAGTGGGTAAGTACCCACTCGTTGATGGGTACTTAGGAATACAATGGACAGTAATTAGGGTGGGACACATTTGGTTTCTGGGGGGGACAGAGTGGAGACTAAAGTTTATGCAGTCGAATCTCCTCTTCTTCCAAATAGTGATGCACCGTTGTCAATAGCGGAATTACCTTTGACCCGGAAACCTTCTTCTCATCAGACAGCTCAATTGGCTGTCAATCAGCCATAGTTAAATGACTTTCAAAAAGTCAGCAATAATTCTGTATTGTTCTGCAGACAATGGTGTCAGATCAGTACGTAAACCAGCCAAAGCTGCTCCAACATGCTCTCTCAAAGCGTACATACGCTGAAGCATGAGTTAAGTGCTGTTCCACCTTGTGTCAACCTGGTGGTTTCCTCCTGCAAGGACCATTTGAACTTGCATCTGAGTTAGTCTCTCCTACAACAAAATCAAGTGTCAAATCAATACAGTATATAGAAAAAAAATGTAAAGTGAAAACTGGAAAAAAGCTAACCTTTGCTGTAGTGCTGCTCTTAACATAACCAACTATCTTTCGACAGTTTGTCCGGATGTGGAATAATTCAGGACATTGGTCAAGAGCTTTTTTTACCAAAAGATTTAGAGTATGTGCACACAAATAGTGTGAAGCATATGAAGCTCTCTGACACAAGCTCCCTCATTTGATGCACCATAAGTCACTAGACATGTCACTTTTTCACTGATACCCCACTCACACATGAGCAAAGTTTTCATAGAAGCCATGTTTACTGCAGTGTGTACCTCAGGGAAATGTTGCAGCCCCAGTACACTGATTGGAGAGACTTGGTATCATCAATGAGATGACATGTCACAGCTAGATAGGCATCAGTATCGATGGAAGTCCACATATCTGATGTCAAACTACACGCAGATGCTTTAGCCACAATGGCTTTTGTTTTATCCTAGGTTGTCTTGTACCTTTTTCCACAATGGCTTTTAAAGTCTTTAAAAAAGTATAATTTATAGAATTGAAAAGTATTGAAATGGTTCATTTGATAATATAGTGCTTCATGTTGTGACATACATACCTGCTGTGTAGGTAGAACATAGGATGGAGCTAAAGCTTTCATAAGCTTTTTTAATCCACTGCCGTCCACCAAGAAAAAGAATCCTCAATTACCATACCAATCAACAGCTCAGCCAAGTCAACCTTTTCAGCTAAATGAAATTACATGTCAGTGCTATAAAACAACCCTCCCTCCCATCCAGTGTAGTGTGGGGCTATGAATATAAATGGACTACCTGAGCCGGTTCAACCTGGTTGGTCTCCTGGTTGCCATGCAAGACTCTAAAGTGCCTTAGCATAGTTGAGGTGCTATTATTATAACTAAGCACTTTGGAAAACACCACACTTCACCTAAAAGTAATCAGAAAAGAAAAATGTGAATTTTATGTGTTGTCACAATTTATTTTATTCATTATTGTAATCTGTTAAATAGTAATTGCAGTGCATTACCTTCTGATTTGAGATCTGCTCAAAGTGCTCCCAAACAGGGGAAAATATCCTCTTTCTTGCTGGTTCCATCGCAAAAAAGAAGCTCGTCGAATCGAATTCCAAAAAGTAGCGCAATAAGTGACCCGAAAATACAAAAAGTGAAGGGGAATCCATAGCGTTTCTTTTAGCTTTTATTTCGAAAAACACTCACCAATCGAACCATTTCCTGAATCATCACGTGGCACTTCCGCTTCACGGGGCTTCAAACGTCACAACCCACGTCATCAATGCGCATCGACTCGCCGTTCATGAATCTCATCTACATTATAATGATGGGAATTACGGCTCCTTTTAGAGAGCCGGCTCTTTTGGCTCGGCTCCCTAAAAGGAGCCGTCTCTTTCGGCTCCCAAATGGGTCCTCAGTTTTTTTTGTTGCTTAAATAAATTTAATACCAAAAATAACGTAATATTATGTGTAGTAATATTATTAGTAATATTATAGTAAATTAATATTATTAGTAAATTAATTACTAATGCAAAAATAGACATTATATCAAATATTTATTATTTACATGGCTTTATGTATATTCTTCTGAACATACTCAACATGGAGTGCTACAAAAATAAAAACAAAGTACAAAGACCCATCTCAAAACAAGGTCGTCAAAAAGTTCCAATTTCTGAATGTGTATATTTATAAGCTTTTAACTATTTACAGTAAAACAACACAAGTAAGCGTTGAATACCACACAGCCAACAAATTATAAATAAAAATTTGTAAAACAAAAAGAAAAAACAACATCTAGGTAAAGGTTTTAGCTTGTCTTTAGCGAAGATTGGCATGAAGAAAAACCAAGTGCCTCAGCTTTGAGGGGTTGATCCTGTTTCGCCTCTCTGTTAATATTTTCCCTGTTTTGGAGAAGATTCTCTCCGAGGGGACAGATGTTGCTACAACACACAGCCAACACAAAATGGCTAAAAATCCATTGCAATCATTTTATAAGATATAAGATATCCTTTATTTGTCCCACACTGGGGAAATTTACAGCTCCTCGTCAATGGTGTTCTGTTTTGCTGGTTTTATAGCTTTTTGCATAGAGTGGCTCATAGAGCTCTGGGTTGTACATCTTGGCAGTTGTGAAATTGCAGCAGCAGCAACAGTTGCAGACAGCACCGTCATTAATAGCTGGTTCCCTTGCTTGTCTTTTCTCTTCAAATTGTACAGATGGGTGGACTTTTCTGATGTGCCTGTGCAGGATATTTGTGGTATTTTAACCTTGCAAAGTCTACACGCTGCCTTTGAACTATCAATTAAATTGAAATGAGTGTGTGTGTGTGTGTGTGTGTGTAACCTTCCCCTTCCGGCTCCCATCGTTCATTTCAAAGAGCCGGCCCTAAGACCCGGCTCGTTCGCGAACGACACATCACTACTACATTACTCGACACACGCTTGAGGGATTCGACCCGAGAATCACATCACTAATTAAAAGTGACCATTTCTTTTCCGCTCCATACATCTTCCGGCGGTTGGAAGTGACTGGAGTTCTCGAGGGCAGTCGTCGCCTTTTCCGTCAACTGACGCTTTTGTTGGCCGCGAGACGAGGCGTGGATGAGGTAGTTCTGGACTTGAATTCAACAATTCGTCGCCTTTGTTTATTTCCCCCACACCACACGAACGCGACGCAGTGTACACCCAGATGCGAACCCACATTTGCTTATGCATATCAAGCGGCAACGTTTAACACAGTAGTGAAACATCGTAGCTAACATAGGCGATGAAGTTGAAAACGACAGACAAGTGGACGTATAACCTGTGTGTAATTACACAGTCCGTTTTGTTTGATAATTGTAACTAAGGTAGTAGGTCGAATGTACCCCCGTTTAGTTAACCGTTTTCTTTATTTGTAGCCATGTAGCTAAACTACAAACGTTAGCCCATGCACCACCAATTGTATCCTTGTAATAAGTTCAGCTCAACGCTGTAAACCAGGGATGGCCAACCAGTCGTAGACGAAGAGCCATTTTTTACTGTTACTGCAAAGAGCCACATCATACCCTTCCTCGCGCCCGTACGCACACGCACACCTTTTTGGCCAAAGATCGACATTTGAAGAGACCACCTTCTCACGAACGACCCGATCGCTCATGTGCAAGCACACACACGCACGCGCGCGGGTGCACACTAGTGCACTCTCGCACATATGCACGCACAGTACGATGGGCAACAGTTGGAACGGCCGAATTTGCATGACAGCTAAAGATACAAATAAACAAATCTTTTTTTTCCCCCCACCCATTTCCTCCTCCCACCCCCAGACTTGGGACCAGTTCGCTGGCTCCCGGTCGATCCTGATCGACGTATAGAGAGCTCCGTCCTTTTAGCAATTACCCACAATGCACTACCGACATATAACAAGTCTATTGTGTATGGCTTGTTTATAACAGCCCTCCAATATGGCCTCCAGTAGTGCATTGTGGGTAATTGCTAAAAGGACGGAGCCCTCCATAGTAATACCCCCGCTTCGCATTCTCATGGCCTCGCCGTTACTCTGAGATTTTGAAATTTTGGCGCGAACGGAAGCCACAAAGGGTGCACGTGTGCACACAAAAGGAAAATTAATCATTGAATGTCGAGTATTTGAATAGCCTTTTTGTGTAAACTAATTCATGCGTGATCGGCCAGGCGTGTGTGTGTGTACATATATAAATATATATATATCTGTATATACAGGTATATATACAGTATAGATAATATATAATTTTTTCCCCCGGAATTTTCAGGAAAGTCCACTTTCATCTCTGATCAAGTAACGGTGCGATGATAGGCTGACGTTGTACGTTCTCTGTAGTTAGCGCCTTTTTTTGAATGGCATCGCCACTGCCGAGGCGTTTTCGACGCTAGTCGTGTGAAAGCCCGGGAGCCGCCTTGAACCAGCCAAAGAGCCGCATGCGGCTCGCGAGCCGGGGGTTGGCCACCCCTGCTGTAAAATTTCCCATGTCTCATCGCTGCGCTCTTTCTTTGCAGCATTTGTACTGCACATACGCACGCCAGGCAACACAATGAGTTGCGACGTGATGAAACTGAAACTGAACGAACTGAAGGGCGAGCTCCAGCGACGCGGCTTGAACGCCACAGGCCTAAAAGCGGACCTGATGCAGCGGCTTCAGATGGCCCTGGAGAAGGAACCCCTCACGGACTCGCAAGGTAAACCAAACATTTACATTTGAGATTTTCCTGGCAGGAAAAAAGGTGAAGACCAATGTTTTTGTTCCGGGATAGTGTTATGATTATACCCGGGAGGGGTCGACAGACTGCACCAGCGAGAGGTACCCGGTAATACTAACATTGTAAACACAATACAAAGTGACAGAAATAGTTTGTAATACACCCACTATAGTTTCATTTCGCTCGCTTTTGCGCAGGCACTTTTGCTGCGGTGTGGCATTTGAATGAGGCAGACGATGTTCATGCACACGGGAGCCTCTTTTGACGGCTGCTGCTTATTTTTGCGCGGATGAAAGCGTCCTGCTTCTCCTGCTTACTCTAGTCCAGTGGTTCTTAAACTTTTTTAGTGGTACCGAATGTCATGATGGTGCAGACAAACTTCATGTTTAATGCGACTTTGCGATTTAGCCGAAAACATGCAGTGTACTCACTCTAACAGTCACTTCCTGGAACTCCCCCTTTATAGGCGGGACCAGTCAATCAACTGGAGTATGACGTATCACAGTACAAACTTTCATAAAGCACTACTCATACAATAGCCTATTATATGACACGGAATCCAACCAGTTAATGTGCACATTCACCGAACCTTTCATGAGTGAAAAATAAATATACATTTAAAAAAAAATTCAAGATACAAAAAAAAGTATATATTTTTTTTATTAAAAAGAGAAAAAAGTAAATGACATTTCAGGAGATAGGTACTGTATACTTTTTTTTTTTTATTGTACAACGTACCAACACGACAATCACTCTTGACTACTGAGCGAACTACATTTCCACAGCACTGATTGGACAAGCAATGTCATGTGATCATCTGCAGCCAGTGATGGCCAAGCGGGCGTGTCATAACTAATTAACATGATGAGTCGCATGTGTCTTACCCTCTCCATAGCATAGGCTCCGTCGAGCCCCTGAGACCAACTCACTGAACACCCGGGGTTCGATCGAACCCAGGTCAACAACCACTGCTCTAGTACTTGTGGAAGATTTTCTTCCCCAACAGCAACCAGTCAAAACACTTGACACTGGTCAAGTGTTTTGATTTCTCCACCCTACTGGTTCGA
The DNA here is from genome assembly GCF_025434085.1 of Hippocampus zosterae. Taxonomy (NCBI): domain Eukaryota; kingdom Metazoa; phylum Chordata; class Actinopteri; order Syngnathiformes; family Syngnathidae; genus Hippocampus; species Hippocampus zosterae. The sequence goes on from NC_067460.1 coordinate 8,865,801, forward strand.
GTGCGCTCTCTACCAACTGCACACAACTCTGCACAGGCTCCCATGCAGAATCAAAATCAAATCAAAGTAGTTCCTATTAATTCCCAAACCTAGTGAGTGCATATTTGATCTTGGTCACTTACTTAAAGTTCAAGATATTTACTGAAACAGTGAACAAAATGTGTTTTGCATTTACAAAATGTATATGAGCAACAAACTCATAAAAGTCACGTCTGTCTGCGCATTCACAGCCGAGGCCTTTGCTGGAAGCGACAGCAATGCACTGCTACAAGACAACAAATGCAGCGATTCGGGCAGCTACTCCAAGGAAGCGGAGGCAGAGTCAAAGCCGGCGTCTGAGTCCGGCCGCAGCGTGCTAGATTTTGGTGCAGACGGCATCCTTCCCACAACTGCTGCCGTGGACAAGGTGGTTGTTAAACTTGAACCGAATGAGGAGGAACACGTCAGCATCAGAAGAGGGCGCGGCACTGCAGTTTCGTGGCCTGCAGGTACATATTATGTACATTTTCATGCGTTTTGTATTGTCAATCAAAGAGAGAGAGCATTGAAAAATTAACACTTGCGAGCTCAAATTTTCCCCGGGTTGTGAAAACATGTAGATGTTCAAAATGGCATTACAGTAATCCCTCATTTATCATGGTTAATGGGGACCAAAACCACCCGCGATTAACAAAAATCCGTGAAGTAGCGACTAATTAACATATCCCGTATATTTTAAAAAAACGCCCCCTGAGGTCGTTGGTGCGGGAGTCTGGCCCAACAAATGATTGAGCTGGCCCTCAAGCACCAGAGTTGAAACGAGAGCCAATTTTGATGGTGGACAAAGAAAAAACTGGTACTCACCTGGGTACCGGCCCCGAACTAGCACAAGCGCAGTGGAAAAGGGCCATGTGATAACTGGAAGCAATAACGTAGGTGCACACACACTGGTGTGCAATACAAAAAGTAGATAGCAGAGTCCAAGTTAAATAGCAATCTTTGAATTTATGGCACAGGCCGACCAAAATAACATTAATTGTCCTTAATTACAGAAATTGAAGAAGACCTCACAATTAAGGGCGGCCCAGAGATGGGCGCCGAGGCGGGTTGGGACACCATTGTGTCCGAGCCGAACAATGAACAAGATGGCAGGGGGCTGGCAGAGCAGTTGAAGGCGCAGCCCGAGAGAAGTGAGCAGTATAGCCGAAAGCGAAGACACGGGGAAAGCAGGGGCCACAACCACTTTGAACGGCACGAGAAAAGGAGGTATTCATTCAGAATTGTCCAAAAGTGAATGTGTCAACAGGATGTTTGATGGGCTCTTCTTATGAGCCAATATTGACTTTCATTCCAAACAAATTGCCTTACATTTGACCCCCATTCATCCACGCTCATAACACAAAGCACTCATGTCTCAAAGCATCTTTCCCAAATGCAATGATTGTGATCACCGGCCAAATTTTGGTAACCTTTTTTTTTTTTTAAATGAAAATAATTATCTACACGATAATGTTGCACTTCTAATTTGCATACCTTCACCAACAGGGAGGGCACATTAAAATACATTGACATGCAACCCGTAGATTTTTTTTTAAACAATTACTGTGACAGCAGATGTTTTTCGCAGAGTGGAAAGAATATATCCCTGTATGGTTGATACTCTGTCTGGAGGCATTGCTGCGGCTTGTGTTCAAGTACTGTTTGGATTTAGATTCAGACTTTATTTATGCCCTCAAGGGGCAATTCATTTGTAGCTTTTCAGTGTACATTCACGCTCCTGCTGGTTAATCCATGAATGAATGTGTAGTAGAGAAACAGTGAAGCGGGGGGGGGGGGGAGAGAGAGAGAGAGAGAGAGAGAGAGAGAGAGAGATAGATAGATATCTGGGCCTAAGTAGCCTACAAATGCAAGCGCAAGATAAACGTGATACAATAAGATAAAACCAAACGAGGTAAGAGCAAGATGGTGTAAAAGAACAATATAAATTGTAATAAGAGCAAGAAGGAATTCCATTCAAATAAATGACTTCTATCATTAAAAAAAAAAGATGGATCATTCAAGATGAGCACAGTTTGTGTTTAGAAGCGTAATGACCGAGGGAATGGAGGACTTTTGAGGACCAGTTAGTTTTCCTTGTGGGCACATTGGAGCGCCTGCCCGAAGACATGAGAGAGAATTCCTAGAATATGTCAAATTTAAGCTTTGAGTCAGACACAATGCCCAGATATTTTGTACCAATCAACAAGTTTAGCCTTTTGTCGACAAATGATGCTTTCTTTGGGGATATTTTAAATTTCCCCAGTGTGGGACAAATAAAAGGATATCTTGTATCACTATGCCGCCTAAAATCGATAATGTCCTCCAAAATTTTTGATACATTTGCATCCCAAAAATGATCTTCACACTAATTCACCTACGTTGCTCAAGCGAAGTCTGTCGCAGCTGTGCGGTGTCATCTGAAAATTGGACAACATTCCTCTCCCTCCTGTGATGTCCTGCAGCTGTCTATGTACACACTAAAAAGCAAAGGAGACGGCATATTGTTTGAAGGTTCATATTTACGACAACAATGATGCTACTTTTCGAGCCCATCCATGGCATTGTGTTTTATCACGAAAATAACATGTGTATATAGACTTTTTTTTCTTCATTTTTCAATAGGGGTTTACTTTTTTTCACTTAAGTAAGGATTACAACAGTAAAAAAACAATTAAATGCGCCTATAATATGAACATTTATGCCTGCTCGTGGGATTTCATTTTATCTTGAGGTCTGAGAATGGCACAATGTGGGACAAAACAGCCGGCGGCATCATCACTTTTTGTTTCGTTTTAAGCCCTACGATGGCCCCCAAGCATCCTGCACCTCCGAAGGCTTCTGGTAGAAAGCTTAAGCGCCACAGGAAGATGCTGACCATTCAAGAGAAGATCAAACTCCTGGATATGCTTCGGGAAGGACGGAGTTACGCCAGCGTCGCTCGACATTACGGCTTAAATGAATCGACTGTACGCTGCATCAGGAAAGAGGAAAAGAAAATAAGATACACCGCATCGGTATCCTTCAACCGTTCAGCCAAAAGAGCGGTAACCTGTCAAAACGCAACCCTCATTCGGATGGAATCCGCGTTGGATCTTTGGATCACTGACTGCAGAAAGAAAAACGTTCCTTTGGACATGGACATACGAGAGAAGGCTAGACAGCTTTTTGCCATGATTGCGGAAGATGCTGACAACCATTGCGATTATGAAAAACCTCAAGCAAGATCATCCGCAACCCAATCTGCCACCAACCCCACTGAATTTTATGCCAGCAAGGGTTGGTTGCACAGATTTAAAAAACGCTTCAATCTCAAGAAACTTCCCCTGTGCGGTGAAGCTGCATCTGTGGAAGACGACGAGTACAACAAGGAGACATTCAAGTCAATCATTGAAGGGGGAGGTTACAAGCCCGAACAAGTCTTCAACATGGATGAAACTGCCTTGTATTGGAAGAGCATTTCTTCTCGTACCACCATCATGGACGAAGGAGCCAGAGCCTCTGGATTCCAAGCTCCCAAAGACAGATTGAGTTTGATCATGTGCGTCAACGCTGCTGGCTACATGATAAAGCCGGCGCTAATTTGCAAGTCCAAGAACCCCAGGTCACTGAAGAACAAAAACAAAAACCTACTACCCGTTTATTGGATGCACAACCCCAGAGGTTGGATTTCAAAAGTCCTCACATGTGACTGGTTCTACCACTGCTTCATTCCAGCGGTCAAGGTGTACCTCGTCCAAGCTGGGTTCGAGTTCAAGGTGCTGTTACTGATGGACAACACAGGAGGCCACACGCTGAATCTATCCCACAAAGGCGTTCGGATCGAGTTCCTCCCGCGAAACGCGGCGCCATCGTTTCACCCGATGGCTCAAGGCATCATGCGTGCCTTCAAGGCTCTGTACGCACGTAATATCCTCCGCCACCTCGTCGAGGCAATGAGTTTTGACGAAACCTTCACGCCGGAGACGTGCTGGCGGGATTACACCATGGCAAGGTGTCTCCAAAATATCCAAAAGGCCGTGAAGGAAATGAAGAAGGAAACCGTAAATGCCTGTTGGGGAAAGCTGTGGCCCGATTGTGTCCAGAATGATGTCGGTTTCTCCCCAGACCAAATTTGTCTGTCGGCAGTTAGCGAGGCAGTCGAACTGGCCAAGTTGCTCAGAGGGGAATGCTTCAACGGAGTGACTCGTGACGACATCAATGACCTCATCGACACGCACGCAAATCCACTAACGAACGAAGATTTGATTGAAATAACGAAAGCCAAAGGTGAGGAGGAGGAGGAGGCGGAGGCAGGAGCGGATCCATCGGAAGAAGACGACGGTGACCTCTCACTTGAACGACTGACAAACATGGTGACAGCTGCTGAACAGCTGCAGGGAATGGCGGAAGATTACGATCCCCAAATGGCCCGGGTGTTGCAGTTTCAAAACGCCATCGAGGGAGCTATTGAAGTCTATAAAGACCTCCTGGTACAGAAGAAACAATGTCAGCACCGACCTGTAAGGGTCCCGAAGAAGGAAAAAGGGCACACCTGTGCCGCCGTAAAGGATTCAAATCCCGCAGCAGGGTACCACTCCTGAAGAGCCGCCTTCAGAAGAGCTGTAAGTGCTTTACCTGTGCATTTTGTGCTCATCGGGGTCATCAGATAATTCCTCAGTGTACTTATGGAGCATATGTTGAGCAGAAATTCATCATTGTTGGAAGTAATGGAGTGTGTCTTCACTAGTAATATTTTTTTTTTTGCTAGTTAAGATTCACACATTTTCAGACATGAAAAATTAAGTTACTGTAATGCCACTGCGTGTGGGCAAGGAGAAGCACAGTTGCAGAGTACTTGTATATTGAACGGGACAAGCAGTCCAACACTGTAACCTGTGTAAGGTTTTTAGTACAGTCTTTGAACCCGTTTGGTCCAGCCCTGACCCTTCCCCAAGTGGCCATTTAAAAATTGTTTGTAAAATGTTGATAATTCATCACACCATTTTTAACTCTAACCATTCTTCGCTGCCAATGACGTCTATGGATGTCGATTAATGCTAAAGGCTAGCGGGCTCACCTTGTAGGTGGCAGCGGGGCAACTCTGTACCTGGGAGATCAGCATAGATGATGAAAAGATGACAGGTAATTGCAAGATGAAAGTTGTAAAAGATCAGGGAACTTTCTCTCTCTCTTTCTTTCTCCCACACACAAAATGTAGTCCCACTAGTTAATATATTGCAACATCAGTTGCTATCTCTTACGGGAAGGAATTTTCAAGTGACAGATCGTACATCCTGCATGGGTCCCTCGCCATTTGGCAGTCTGAAAAAGAAAGATTAAAAAAATGCATCCCCACATCACATCAATGAAGAAACCAGATTGTTGGGGTAATTGTTTACATTTCTATACTTCCGCCCAGCGCTGGACTACAGTGTGGAAAAGTTAAGCAGATGTATCAGCTGGGACAAAAATTTGCATTGATGAGGGTATTATGCTGTATGTGTGTGTGTGTGTGTGTGTGCGTGTGTGTGTGCGCGAGTGTGCGTATATTTGTATATAAATATTTTTCTATGAGATGTACAGACGTGTGATACACTGACTTGTAATAAACATTTGTTAGCAGTTTTATGGCCTTTGTTTAAAAAAAAAAAGAAGTTTATCGTCATGACCATATGTGCAAGGTACCATTTGTCTCAGGACCAGTTGTTGAAAAAAAAGATATACTTTTTTTTTTACCACATTATATCTTCAAACAGATGACCGGGCAATGCCTTTGATACAACGAAGAGGGAGGAATTGATGTGATTTTAACGATCAAAGCAAAACTCCTTCTGCCTTCTCTCAGTCCAAGCCAAATGAATGCAATTTAGTCCCTCCAGTTTTTATACTATGATATAATGTTAGTTGCCAGTGCTGATGCGAAGGACTTTTCATTCACAGATCGTACATTCTACAAGGATCCCCCTCCAGTTGGGACTCTGCAGAGGAAAGGTAAAAAGAAATGAAAGTGTATTTCTCCACATCCAATTGCTACAATAGAAATACAGGGATGTCATTTTTGGGTAATTGTATATATTTCTGTATTTTGCATGTCATGCGCCAAGTGATTCCAGTTCCACACTTGTTGACAGTTTGAACAAAGGTAAGAAAATAATAAAAACGACTCTTTTCCTCCACCACACACTATAAAATTAACCACATTCTTATGGTATGTTTTTTTTATTTGGAAAATTTATAGATCATATGTGGAGTAGCATGGATGAGGAAGTTAGTAGCTGGCACGAAGCCGGCTGGCAACCAAATAGGTTTTTCTTCACTGCAACACCTGGGCCTCGGAGTGCTGCCGCGGAGCTGGATTCAAACCAGCCAGCTGACTTCCTGGAGCTCTTTATCACAGATGAGCTTCTCCAACACATTGCCGATCAGACCAACCTGCATGCTACTCAGTGTTTTCTATCCCAGTCTGAAGGTCTGCCAAATAGCAGAAGTCATGCCTGGAAACCCGTGTCTGTCGCAGAACTGAAAACCTTCTTTGGACTCACTTTTCTCACCAGTTATATCAAAAAACCAAGCGTTTCACTCTACTGGAGTATGGACGAGATTGATGCAACACCCCATTTCGGCCAGACCATGCCAAGGAACAGATTCCAGACTATTTGGAAGTTCCTTCATTACAACGACAATACCTCACAGGATGACGGTGATAAAATGTACAAAGTCCGCCCCGTGCTGGACTACATTGTGGAAAAGTTCAAGGAGATGTACCAACCGGGGCAAAATATTTGCATTGACGAGGGTATGATGCAGTGGAAGGGCCGCGTGTCCTTCAGAGTGTACAACCCCAAAAAACCTGTGAAATATGGAATCAAATCGTACATACTTTGCGACTCTGCCAGTGGGTATTGTTTCAACATGCAGCCTGATGTCAAGGAAGCTCGTACTACGTCGGACATTGTGTTCTCTCTCCTTGATCGCCTCCCAGGTCACGGTTATACACTGTATATGGACGATTCCTACAATTCTGTGGCAATGTGTGAGCTTTTACTGGGAGCGGAAACCAATGTCTGTGGAATACTGAGGAAGAATAGGGGGGAACCTCGGATCTTTAGGATGGTGAGAAAAAATGAATTGAGGCTGGAGGAGAAGCTCGTGCGGCATAATAAGAGGGTAATGGTAGTAGCGTGGCAGGGCAAACGGTTTGTGTCAACTTGCCACCAAGACAGGATGCAGAAGGTTGAAGTGTCGCAGAAGGGACACAAAGACAAGGGTCCTAAATTGAAGCCAGAGTGTGTTGTTGCATACCACTCCTCTATGAACGGGGTGGATAAGTTGGACCAAAGCATTGCATACTACCCCTTCGTCCGAAGGTCGCTGAACTGGTCCAAGAAGTTTGTCGCCTACCTGTTCCAACTATGTATGTTTAATGCTCATGTCATATACAGTGCCAAGCACCCAGAGGAGTGTATAACCCTCTTGGAGTTCATGCGCAGCGTAGTCAAGTCCTGGACTGTGAAGCGAAATGTGTTGGCGCAGGTGAAAAAAGAGGAGGAGGAACGTGCGGTCGCCAGGGTTAACAGTTGTGGTGACTGGGAGGACATCCGGGGTTCGAAAAGGGCCCCGCATAGAATTGACCCGGACAGCAGGCTTGACGGACAGCTTGGCAAACACACACTCGAATATTTGAAACCAGCTGCCAAGAGCGTAAACCCAGCAAGGACACCAGGAAGGAGGTGTAGAGTGTGCGCGCGCAGAGGCCTGCGCAGAGATACCAGAATGTGGTGCGTCTCCTGTTGTGTCCCCCTCCATCCAGGAGAATGTTTTACAGCTTATCACACAAAGCAGAACTATTCCGTATCGGTGTGAAATCACAGCTTCACTATAGATGTGACAGTACATGCGTTACGATAGACAACTCCAGTTTATATATTTTTGTCAAATGTCAACAAGTTTCCATTCATGTTTGTGAATAAATCTTGCCATCAAATGCTCAATTTGATTTGTTGTTTCTTTTATGAAAGCACTTTTGAAACTTTAGAGGTATCACGAAAGCAAATATATATATGGACATATATATGCATTTGGCATCCCAGTTACTGTCTTGCTTGTTTCTTTTCACAAAACGTGTTTTCTCCAGGCTCTTTTGTTTCCAGGGGACTATCGGAGGAGTATGGACGAGGTTGACGCAACACCCCACTTCTGCCAGAGCAAGGAACCGATTTCAGATTATATGGAAGTTCCTTAATTACAAGTGGTGTGGGAATTTGGGATTCAAAAGGGCACCCTATAGAAGTGACCCAGAAAGCAGGCAAGATGGCCAGCTCAGCAAACACAAACTTAAATAAGTGAGCGCAGCAACCAGGAAGGAGGTGTAGGGTGTGCGCTCGCAGAGGCCTCCGCAAAGATAGCAGAATGTGGTGCGCGTCTTGTGTTGCCTTGCATCCAAGGAAGTGTTTTACAGCTTACCACACAAAGCAAAACTATTCTGTATCGGTGTGAAAATGCAAACAAAAGAGTAATAGATGTGACAGAATACAGACATAAGTGGTAACAAATCAAAATGTCATACAACTTTGTCAAATTTGTGCATCATTTTGCTTGTACTGTAAATACATTTTACCATCAAAAAATGTTTTTTGCAGAGGAAACCACTTAATTGTTAGTGTCACTCAAACAAAACAAATATTCCCAATGAGTGTCGTCCTTGATCCTTCATTTAACACAAACAAATATTGTTTTCTCCAAGTATTTTTATTTCAGGTTTTTGTTGAACGTCTCTTCATACGAAATGTCTCAACAGGAAAATATTGCCTCTTTTTACGAAAGAAGTTTCCGGATAAGAAAGGTAAAAATACAGCATGGTCTGCTGCTCGCAGCTCCCAGCGTCTACTGAACGCAACATACCTGTAGCTGCTCTGCCATTGGCTATTACCGAGCATCTTCCTGGCACTCCATTGGCTAAGAGGGACGTCTACCGGCTGTATCGATTTGTGTAGCGAGATTGTGTCTATGCAGCGTCCTTTTCATTCGCCTCTCGGGCCATGAGGTGTTCCGAAAGTTTTAGGTAAACTTTTGCTGTATTCACTATGGACCCCAAGAAAGTGATGGGGAAAAGAGGAAAAGAAAGGAAGAAGAAAAGAGTTTGTTTGTCCATACAAACAAAGCAAGAGATAATAGAAAAGTATGAAAAGGGGATGCGTTTGAGTGATCTCGCCAAAGAATACGGCCGTAATGGATCTACAATCGCCACGTTATTAAAGCAAAAGGAAGCCATAAAAGCTATAACTCCTTCTAAAGGCCTCGCTATAATTTCGAAGAAGAGGTCGGCAGTGAACGATGAGATGGAGAGGTTGTTACTCGTGTGGATAAATGAGAAAGAGATGGCTGGTGACGTGATGACTAAGGCCATAATTTGCGAAAAGGCAACAGTCATTTTTAATGACCTCGTGAAGGAGGATGCAGGCGATGGAACGTCGGCGAAAGAACACCGGGAGTTTAAGGCATCGCGTGGGTGGTTCGAGAAGTTCAAAAGGAGGACCGGAATTCATTCTGTTGTTCGGCATGGTGAGGCAAGTAGCGCCGACCATAAGGCGGCCGACGAATTCGTGCAAAAATTCAAACAATTGGTGATTGATGAAGGCTACGTTGCACAGCAAGTTTTTAATTGCGACGAGACGAGGCTTTTTTGGAAAAAGATGCCTCGCCGTACCTTCATCACAACAGAAGAGATTAAAATGCCAGGCCACAAGCACATGAAGGACCACCTTACGCTAGCCCTTTGTGCCAATGCCAGTGGGGATTACAAAATCAAGCCCCTGCTGGTGTACCACTCCGAAAATCCCAGAGAATTCAAGGCTCATAAAATATTAAAAGAAAGACTTCAGGTGCTATGGAGGGCCAATGCCAAGGCCTGGGTCACCCGTCAATTTTTTGTTGAGTGGGTGAATTTGGTTTTTGGCCCTGCTGTTAAGAGGTATCTAGAAGAGAAGAATCTCCCCTTCAAGTGCCTCCTCGTTCTCGATAATGGCCCTGCCCACCCACCCGACCTTGAAGATGATATCCTGGAGGAGTTCTCGTTTATTAGGGTGCTGTACCTCCCACCGAACACTACCTCTATCCTCCAGCCCATGGACCAACAACTAATTTCCAACTTCAAAAAACTCTACACAAAACACCTGTTCAAGAGGTGTTTCGACATTACTGAAAACACTCAGATTACCCTTCGTGAGTTTTGGAAGCAGCACTTCAATATCGTTGTTTGCCTCAAGATGATCGACACGGCTTGGCAGGAGGTGACCAGGCATAACCTGAATGCAGCTTGGAGAAAACTGTGGCCTGATGTTGTTGCCCCACGGGATGTGGACGGGTTGGAAGGGGAGGGTGAAGTTGAGCCAGAAGTTGGGGAAATGATTTCGCTGGGGAAGGGCATGGGTCTTGAGGTGAATGAAGAGGACATCAATGAGTTGATTCAGGAGCACAATGAGGAGCTTTCAACGACAGAGCTGAAGGAGTTGGAGGCGATGCAACACACGGCAGTGCAGGAGTTCAAAGAGGAGGAGGAGGAGGCGGCAGCCATGATTCCATCAGCCCAAATAAAAGACATTCTAGGAAAATTCCATGATGTTTCCGAATTTGTTGAAAAGAATCACCCAGAAAACGTGTTCATCAGTCGGGCGATCGCTCACTACGATGATGTTTGCCTTGGACATTTTCGAAGGATTGTTAAAAGCCGACAAAAGCAAACGTCCTTGGATCAGTTCTTTACAAAACGGCAGGCAAAAACCACTTCTGAGAGAGAACATAAACTCAACAGGGCAAAAAACGATGAGGACATAGTTAAAAGGTAAATGAACATCCTTTTTATTATTTATTTTTTACATTCTGCACAACTCTCATTTGTTGTGCAATAATCTAATTGGAACATGTATTTGTTTCATGTTTTGATGCATTTTTATGCTTTATAAAGCATTTATGTCTGAATTTTGTGGGGCTTGGAACAGATTAGGGCATTAACATGGAAAACACGATACATTTTTTATGCTTTATAAAACATTTATGTCTGAATTTTGGGGGGATTGGAACGGATTAGGGCATTAACATGGAAAACACGTCTCTACTTTAAAAAAAATTCTAGTTGAGAAATTTCTTTCAGAACATCTTAATTTCCTAAGTACAGGTTACACTGTATAATTTAGGGGTTGAATGATTGGGCTTGATGTCCGATAGATTAATGAGTCAGTCATTAGCATTTATATGGTTACGCACTTTGTTACATCTGCAGCTGTTGTGAAAGCGCTATATAAATCAGGATGTATTGTATTGTATATATTTTTTTCAGCACAACGCAGACACCAACCTTTTACACCACAGACCAGTTAATGCGCAGCAAAGACGGAGAGAAAAAAAGCACATCTGCATTATTGGAGATAACATTTTGGCCATAAAAATTGTCGGCGGGCAACCTCTTACACGTTATTACCCAGTATTCGTTTAAGTACTGTATATGTCTGACAAAACTTTTAAAGCATGTGGACTACCGTTCACGACACTGCAACCAATTACTTAGATTTTTACTTGCTGTCAAAGCCCACCATTCTGTTAGTTTGTGTTTTTTAATCAATATCAAAAATATAATGAAGATATATAGTACAGTAAACTGAATGAAAATTGTTCAAACGCAACTTCCGGCACGTTGTCTGTCTGGGCGGCTAGAGGGCAGTGGTGGCTCTTGCCGGCAACTACGCTTCTATTTGCCAGCGACACCCACGTCGAAGGAGGTAGGCCTCGACTTGAATTCCACAACGCACAGTCTACTTTTGTTGTTCCTCAAGCGAACGACGCCTCGAGTGTTCAAGTTGCGTGCGAAGCTAAATCGCGTCTACGACTGGCGCTTTTCAAGCGGTGGTGTTTCGACTCGTGCTCACTGCATCGCACTGGCCCGTGTGCTCAGCTAGCTAGCTAGCTAGCTAAGTAATATCGAAGGCGATAATCGCGATCTCGAAAACGGCAACTGAATGATTTTATGTACGTGTGTAAGTAGTCAGTTTGGTTTGGTAACGATTATTGATTCGTTGCTAGGTCGAGTAACCCCCGGTGAGTAACGTGGGTTGGATATTTATAGACTTTATAGCTCAATGGCTAATGTTAGCTTAACGCTCCGTTGATGGCGCCCAAATGGAACGTCCTTGTAAGTTAACGCAATACTGAAAACTTTGTAGTGTTTCATCCCCGCGCTTTTTCTTGGCAGCCATTGTCCTGCACACACGCGCGCGCAAAGCCACGCGATGAGTTTCGACGTGAAGAAACTGAAAGTGAACGAGTTGAAGGACGAGCTCCAGCGTCGAGGCCTGGACGCAAGAGGCCTGAAGGCAGATCTGGTGGAGCGGCTCAAGGCGGCGCTGGAGGAGGAAGCCCTCGCGGAATCACCGGACGCAGGGGGCGAGGAGCAGGGTGACGACGGCGCGGAGGACTACGAAGACGGTGGCGAAGACGTTGGCGAAACCGAAGCGGAGCAAGGTGAACCACACATTTGCTCTTTTCGATTTTTCTTTCAACGAATATATCGTCAACCTCGTGAGAGTAAGCAGTGTGGAAAATGAACGGATGGAAACAAAATATAAGGTCGTATGTGGCAGTCGCTACAGTCTCTTATTTCCAAAGGGCATCGAGCAGGAGGAAAAAAATGAATGTTGCTATGAAATGAATATATATGAAGTCAAATGTCTACATATAAATATAACATTTCATTTATTGCAGGGTTGCAGAAAAATCTGCCAACTTTGCTGAGTTTCACAATAATTGGTTGACACAAAAATGTCTACCCCAAAACTGTAGTTCACGAAGAAACTATATTTGCACCACTTGGAAATATGTTTGGCTGCCGTTCATTTTCGTCACATGGACATTTGTTCAATTGTCAACTTGTCAGTGGAGAATGACTGCCAGTAAGCAATACGGAAAAAACTCAAGTTTAAACTAAAAATAATGAAATAAACAAAGGCTATATCAAATTACTGCAGAGCAAATGAATGACTTTTTCTCTGTGGGCATTCACAGCTGAGGCGTTCGCTGAAGGTGATGGCGATGCGCTGCTGGAGGAAGACGAAGGCAGAGATTCAGGTGGCTACTACGAAGAAGAGGAGGCCGAACCGGAGGTAGAATCGGAGCCGTACGAGAGTCAGCCAGCGTCGGACTCCGGCCACAGTGTGCCAGACTTCAGCGCAGATGCTGACCTTCCCAAAGCCACCATCACTGAGGCAGTCGTCAAGCTTGAACCGGATGAAGAGGAAGGCGTCGACATCAAAGAAGGTGCTGTGACTTAATTGCTGCGTTAGCACAGTATGATGGTCGACTACAATGCTTTCAAACTTGTATTGGGATTTCTTTTTTGTGGGAACTGACCTGGACTGTAAACCGAAAAGTCAAAATCATATTTTCCGTCAATAAGAAATGGATGGGAATGGCTCATATAAAACAGGATAAAAGTGGTATTTGTTGTTCAGGAAAAACAACAAAAACAATTATCACTGCTTTTTTTTGTCTTGCAGTTACAATGACAGTGATGTAAAATACAGGTATAATTGCCATTAAAAGAAAAGATTTGTGCAAATCATGGTTATACTGTTCAACATTATATAAACAGTTATTTACACAAGCAGCATGGTTTATTTAGTGTATTTTCACAAAGCTGGGAACTTGTAAACACACCCCGCCACTCTGCGCACCGTTTTTATTTATTTGTTTTCGATTGTAACGTTTTACAGATCGAAAGGCCAACGTCGAAATCAAGATGGCATTTTGATTCATCGTCCAGTCTTAATAGTTAGAGCCCAAGTACTGGGGCACAGTACTCAACCTTCCTCAGGACATGTAATGACAGCGGGAAAGAATAGCAGCCATTTATGTTCAAATACAGCAATCCACTATGACAGGAATTGGCCTGTCATGAAAAGGAGTAATTGACAGTATCCATCTAAAAAACAGTTGAATTAAAAGTCTAAACTGTATTCACATAAAAAATGTTGATCCCAAAACATTAAAAAAATATTTCCAACTCTTACGACATTACCATTACTTCAATGCTGTTAGATTCTCAGTTGCAATGTATCATTTAGATATACTTCCTCTGCGCCTTTTGTTGCTTTCTTCTGGTGCTTCAAAGCCATCTTGTCTTATAAAGGGAGTTATTGGGTCAATAGATGAAAAGTTTAAAGTCGAATCTGCTTTCATGAACCGTGACTCTGCTTGGGATTACTTAATATATTTTTGATGCCGTCTCTATTGGAAACAGCCTGACAATATAATGTTCGTTGTCACTCCTGACAGAAATAAAAGAGGAGATCAAAACTGAGGACCCTCCAGAGGCGGCGGGTGATGCGGGGCGCGAGGCCCATGAGTCCGAGCCGAGTCGCGGACAAGATGACGACGGTCTGGCAGAGCACATGAAGGTGGAGTCTGAGAGAAGTGGACAATACGGCCGAAAGCGACCGTACGAAGAGAGCAGGGGCTACAACTACTATGAGCACAGAGAGGATAAGAGGTATGCATTCCCTAATTGTACAAAAGTGAATGAGGAAAAGCTTGCTGGACCATTCTATTGAGCCAGTAGTGACTCATTAAAAACAAATTGCATTATATTGTATACCCATTTACCATGGGGCGGGGCTCAGCCGTGATTTGAAAATCCGCCATGTACAGAGACCAAGCACGTACAAATTTCGTTCTGTGACCATACTGATAACTCAAAACACTTGTATCTCACATAATCTTTCCCAATTGAAATGAAGTCAAATGCCATGGCTCAGTGTTGAACACGCACGCACGCACACACACACACACACACACAAATGTCCTGAGCAGATCGGGGAGTAAATATTAATCAACACACTGCAGGATAATCTTTTTGAGACGGCGGATAATCAGGCCACCTTAATGAATTGTACCGCCAAGGGGAAATCGACTTAGGCCTGATGATCGACAATGTGTGTAAGGTTTTTAGCACTGTCTTTGACCCCGTTTGATCTGACCCGTGACCACTCGGGTCAAGCTACAGTGCGAAAGCATAATGGTAGGCTTGTTCATAACTGGAGCCTCATGGTTATTCTCCAAGTAGCTCTTTTAAAAGCAAGCCACAGCTTCATATTAACTCTGATCATTGTCAACTGCTAGTGATTTCTATGGATGTCAGTTGTTTTTCAATGGGACATGCTAGGAACTGGCTGGCAGAGCTTGTCAATTAGTGTCAGGCTTGTAAATCAGTGTCCTGTCAATCTAAGACCGTATGTGGCAGCAATCTAACTCTGCATGAGAGATCAACATATATTATAAGAAGCTGATAGATACGGGGTGAGTCAGACAAGTTCACCGAACCTTTACTCGCAATACCATGAGTTGCATCAGTTCTGTTTGAGCGTTGCGATGCTGAGGGGGAAAAATGCTGCTGATCATGGAGCGGTTTAAAGGGTAGGGTCAGGTTTAAGGGTAGCTTGAAGAGAGCGGTCGCGCTACTGAGACTATCTTTAGAAAAAAAAAATGCCAGCGACAAGGAACACGAGTCATGCGGTGCAAGTCAGCGTGGTTAACAGTGCTTCTTACCACAACACGACTTGTCCGATGAATCCGGGTCAGATAAATGAAGTGAAACTGACCCGGATTCGTCTGAGTGATTCCCATTTACGTCACACTTGTGTGGTGGAATTGTCGTCGTGAACTCTTGCAAGGCTACATGTTAACATAAGGTTACAGCTAAAATTGGTCGAAGATGAACTTTCATTATGAATCAGATTTGATACTGTTTTCACTGTTGTCGCTTTTGTGCTTCATGGGATTTTAGCAAAAAAGTTTTTTGTCCGGTTTCTGTGAGAAACGGATTTTGTAAAACCTACAAATGTTCTGCTCTTGACTTAAAAAGTTAGAATCAGTCTTTTCTTCTGGGAGAAAAGAGCAGCCTATTCTTGGTTTGGCAGATTCGGTATCTAAACTGTATACTCATAAAGCACACTGTTATGAGCGACGGGACTTGAAAAATCAGTCCAAATGCCAATGAAGTAGACGAATCGGTTTAACTCCTACTGTCTTCAACTGCAGTATACTAAAGAACAGGAAAAGATATAAAGTGTTTTCCTATTGAAGGGAGACAGTCTACTCTTTTAGTCGTAGTAGTATTGTAAAAAGTCTCATTATAATATTTAGTGTTCATATAATATTCTGGTACACTTGAAAAGTTATCAGAAATTCTCAAGTGTAGGGCACTGCTCTGAAAATTCTTAGCAACCAATGATCAATTAAAAAAAATCGGATTGTTTCTGTTTAAGGTCTCGCACGCCACAGCCGCCGGCAGAAGATGAGGAGGAGAACATTGATGACACTCTTGTCACTATCGACACATGTAAGTTTCACGGTGGGCTGTGAAAAGATGCATATTTTATTTAGGTTATACTAATGCTCAATGTCCACTCTTTTTGTTCTCAGACAACTGTGATCTGCACTTCAAAGTTTCTCGGGATCGCTACAGCGGCTACCCACTGACCATCGAGGGCTTCGCATATCTGTGGGCGGGAGCGCGAGCCACCCACGGTGTTACCTGTGGACGCGTGTGCTATGAGATGAAGGTCAATTTTAAGTAATTTAGTCATTGTCTTAAAATATATTTTTAATATTATATTTTATATTATAATATTTAATAATATTTTTAATTGTTAATTGGCAAGTTTTTAATGCATAGGGAATTTGGGGATACACGTAGTTTAATTGGTGACACATTCCTCCCCTGAAAGTGTCAGTAGATGCTTTAAGTTTGAGGTCTTCTTCAGTAGAGGACACATTGTGCTTGTCATAGTTCTCATAAGTCGCATTAAACGGTGAACCCTTGCCATTGGTGGGGTGTGGGAGGGGTGAGGACTGAGCCCTCCTGCGAATATCGTAAATCGGCACGTAATTGATGCCTGGCTGAGAAAGGTTTGTAATTGTTACAGTGATGCCACAAGATCTCGCCAAATCACTTTTTCCCCTATGAGACAAAGCTTTGGTCTAGAACTGACGGACGATGGGTTCCCAAAATAATTTGCAAAAGTCCCTCATAAACAAGAAAAGCTGTTTATTTATTTTTGTTTGTATGATCAAACTCACAGTGTGGCTTTTTCTTCAGATCAATGAGGAAATTCCCGTCAAGCACCTGCCCAGTTCCGAACCGGATCCACACGTGGTCCGAATCGGATGGTCCCTCAACCACTGTAGCACTCAGCTTGGTGAGAACATCTGTGGAGGCATAAATAAGCCTAAAACAGATAACCTCACCTTTGACATGCTTTTTATGAACTACCCTTGAATTTTTGTTTTTAGGAGAGGAGCCCTTTTCCTTTGGATATGGAGGAACCGGAAAGAAATCATCGGACTGTAAATTTGCTGACTACGGAGAAAGATTTGGGGAAAACGATGTTATCGGCTGCTACATCGTATGTCACGACAGCCTCTTAATCTCAGCTGCTTTGTCCAAAAAGCTAACACCTGCCATGATATTGGCAGGACTTTGACCAAGGTGATGAGGTAGAGATGGGATTCTCCAAGAACGGCGTGGAGCTGGGCGTAGCGTTCAAGACCACCAAGGAGGAGCTGGCGGGCCGCGCGCTCTTCCCCCACGTGCTGGTGAAGAACTGCGCCGTGGAGTTCAACTTTGGACAGAAGGAGCCTTACTTCCCCCCGCCCAGCGGCTTTACCTACATCCACAGTGTTGCACTGGAGGACAAGGTCAGAGGCACCAAGGGACCTGCCAGCAAAGGCGAATGCGAGGTAAGTCATGGGCTGACTCCAAAGCTTGTCTCTCAGCCGGGATCTATCCCCTCAACGTACAGTATTTTCTTGACACCAAACAGTTCTACTTTGCTTTTACAAAGGGCTTTGGCAGCATCTTGGGATGTTTAAGAATGAGCACAAAAACTCTACGTAGTTGCGAATAAAAAAAAATGCAATAGGTGATTATGTAAATAGTAAAACGTGACTATATTGTCTGAAGTGAATTGAATACATTGACTCATATTACAGTAAAAGTGTAAATAATTTAGTATTTGGCCACTTACTTATTTATTCATTAATGTCAAACTGCAGATAATTTAGCCCAAATAAAACCCCAAGAGTTTGTCCATGGGTCCATGGTAGAAAATCAGAGATGAAAGTCCTCCGGATTTTTCAAATTGTCCTCAAAATTGTCGAAAAATGTGTCTAGTATTAGTTGACAACATTGAATGAACACGCGTTTGAGTTTGTTGTTTTGTTTGTAGCGACACCATTCCAGCGAAGCGCACCACAGCACTCGGTTGGTCTCTGATGTACATGCGTCAGTGCGAACATGTACGCATGCGAGCGTCGTTTTGATTTCAACCAAAATCAGCGCCGACGTGAGATATCAAAGAAGCTACGACAACAGCAAACGCAAGCAATGGTAACGCCACTCCCCTACCTTGGACCTTCGAAATTTCGGCGACAGTGGAAGCCTCAAAGTACTGATAATTCATTGAATATTGAGTAGTTGAGCACTATATATGAAGTTATTCGTGTGTAATGTTCAAGCAGGTAGACAGACAAGCAGACTTGCGCGCGATAGACCCGAGTGTGAGGAACACGTTCAAGTGGTCATGGCTCGAAGAAAGGGACTTGAACGGAGATTTTTTTGCTGACTACATTCGGAAGGTCGACAAACCCAGTAAGTCACTTTGATTCATTGATTGGGAGGTATTGAAACTCTTCTGCGATCTAGTGCGCCACACCTGCTGGATATCGATGGAGACACCCGTCACCACATTCAGAATGCTGTACGGAAATTCTGCAGCGGTTTTGAATCTCAAGTGGAAAAACTTTGTGATGATTTTTTCACTGACACAAAGTACAGCACTGATATCAAAGAGTATCTGCAAGAGCTTTGCGTGATATTAGAAGTACAGTACCTGACGCCGCCACAGTGAATATCACACTGCTGGCTGTCTGCTTATGATGTAACAGAGAGGAATCTAACCATCATTGAGCCACTAACGTTGCTGTATGCTTCCAGGATTCCTAAAGATCTGCAGTCAGCTTATGCCATGTAGACTGACCATCTTCTGGAAAAGCTGTCTAAACAGTCTGTAAAAAGAATGAAGGCCATACAAATGCAATGTGCTAACAAAGGTCTCACTGATGACGGAAGAAAAAGAAAACTCAGAATTGTGAACAAACTGTTCTACCAAAGAGACAAAACAATTTTGACCATGGACATGTACGTATCTGTCCTACCCATATTCAAGTCTTTGGTCCTGATGTTTGAAAAGAAGGAACCAATGGTGCACAAGCTTCACGACGAGCAGACAGATTTGTTTCGTCATTTCCTTGCCTGTTTCATGCTACAAGAGAAGGTGCGGGACATTTCTGCTTCGCAGTTGCAAAAAATCGATGTCAGCGATGCATCCATGCATCTGCCCACAAAGGATACTTTCATGGGAGATACTGCAGAAAAGATTCTGAAAAGATTGTCAAGACACAACAGCTTGCGTCAAGAATTTAGAAAGAGGGTCGGAGAAGCATTTGTTGCTGCAGCGCAGTATCTCCAGGGAAAGCTTCCTCTCAGCAATCCACTTTTGAAGTGTTTGTCAGCAATTGATCCTAAAGCACAAAGGCACTCTGTGACACACAGTCATCTCAAGAAGCTTGTGAAGTATTTCCCCACTGTCATGAGCTCCAGCAGTGACGCAGATCTGTATATCGGGGAAATTTTAAGAATCCAAGTTGACTCTACCCTTCCAGATTGTGCCACAGTAGTAGATGGAGAGTCAAAGGTCAAGCGTCTGGACCACTGGTGGGCTGAGGTAATGCCATGCTATCCAGCCCTGGGTTAAAGTAGTGAAGGCCTGTCTCGGCATCTTTACTGGGCCACAAATAGAACAGTCATTCAGTGTCATGAATGATATTATTGACCCCAAGTCCAATAGGCTAGCTATCAGGACATATTCAGCCATACAAACCGTCAAATATGACCTGAAGGCAAGAAATACAACAGCCTTAAGGGATTTCCACCGAGATGATATACATCATGATCCAATGGACAAGAGTGTGGTATATCATTTGCAAACAGCTTATGGCAGATACAAGAGGAGACTGCATGCTGAAAATGAAAGAACGAAAATGAAAGCTGAAGAATTGAAAGTGACTGACAACACAGCGGAATGCTCCCTCAAAAGTGACTGTTCATCAATTGGCTAAGAAGACGAAGAAGACTATAATGAAGCATTAACAGGAGTGGAAAAGGAAACGAGCCGAGTCTGTCTGCAGTGGATCTTCAAAGAAAAATGCAAAAAAATCAAAACATGTTTAAAACACAGTACTGAAAGAAGTGATTTATTAGATATTAGTTTCCATTATTATCAGGAGTAAGAAATAAAAAGTGGAAATTCCACTTTCAATTTTTGTCTGAATTTTGTCTGAATCACAGATATCACCAGAATGAACCACAGCCATCCATAAATTAAATTAATTATACTGTAAATTCCAGGCTACAGACCGCACCTGATTAAGAGCTGCACGCTCAGATTTATTCAGAAAAATCAATGTTGTAATTATGTGCGCCGCACCATATTACAAAACCGCTGGCCAATGAGTGGGCGGGAGTTTGCTTCTGCGTCCCTGCTGCCTGGAGCCCCTCCGGTTGCAGCTGATCTTTCTGTTGCAGCTACGCTCAAGGAAAGTCCAAAATAAATTCTGTCGTGGCGCTATAGAATTTATTTAGTGATTTTCTGTTTTGATGCATTACTGTATTTTCAAATTTCGTAGTTTAATTGAAGTAATTCAGAGGCAGTCGTGAACGCCTCTCGAGTCAAATTTTTATCCTTGGAGAACATCGTTGCAACAACACAGATGCACTGCAATCCGCAAAATGCTCATATGAACGGACTTATTGTGCTATAACCAAGCAGACAACGCAGCTGGCCATTAATTGGGGCAAGGGTTCCTACTCCAATGGAGGCTTCAACTTGCAGTGTATTTGTTTCCAGATTCTGATGATGGTTGGCCTGCCCGCCTGCGGAAAGACCACCTGGGCTATCAAGCATGCAGAGACCAACCCTGAGAAGAAGTACAACATCCTGGGCACCAATGCCATTATGGATAAGATGAAGGTGGGTGGATTGCGCTGTGTTCCCCTCCCTCTCCGCCAAACAAGAAAAGGAGACTTTTGTATGAAAAAAAAAAATTGCTTTCAAGGCTGTAACTACTGTTCTATTTTGTCTCACACACACACACACACACAATTAAACTTAACTATGGCAACGTGGCTCTACCAGATGGTCCCAAAGTAACACTTTTAATATCTTATGCGTGAGCATTAAAACGCCAGGATTTCCAACAAATAACGGAGGATGAGTTTGCCCTTAGAGGGGCTTTTCTGTACTGTAGTGTGAAAAGGTTCACGTGCGGCTTAAAATTAAATGCCGTGCATTAAACATATCTTTGAGTGCAATATTACCAACCCACAGGCATGCTAAATAAACGTGTACAAACTATATTAGCTTATCTATACGTTTACATTGTACACATTTAAAATGTCACATTGTATTTGATTTTTTTGGGGCGTGGGGGAGGATCATCCGATTTGGATCTTTTTCTGTTCCCCTGACATTTTATTTTCTAACATGGACCTGGGTTGTGCAGTTGATGGGCCTGCGTCGCCAGAGGAACTATGCCGGCCGCTGGGACGTTCTGATCCAACAGGCAACGCTGTGTCTTAACCGGTTGATCGAGATTGCCGCACGCAAGAGGCGCAACTACATCCTGGACCAGGTAGCGTACCGGCCGCCGCGCCCACACTGAGCACTCGGCACCGTCAGTCAATGATTACTCTCTCTAATGGACTATCTATTTATTTTTCAGGGGGGCTCTGTGTATTGTAGAAGTAGTAGAAGCAGCATTGAATGTCACCCTCTTGTAACTTTGCTTGTCTTGCATTGTAAACGAACATGACAGAATATTTATTCCATGTTGTCATCCCTCGCTATATATACACATATATATCTATTTTGCACTTGCTATCTCCTGTCATAATTTAATACTGTTTGTCTTGTGAACTGCGACAATGTACAAGTAGACCATGACTTTGTAAAGATGTTGAGAAACAAGTAAGCTCTGACTCTGGTGAGTAAGAAAAACACCTTCTGTTGCTAATTTCTAAGAGAGAGCTTTTTCACTTTAAAAGCTGTTTTGGTAACTAGAAGTGAGATACATGGAACTTTTGAGTGTGTGTTTTTATGAATTGACCCCCCGAAGGTAAGTAGCGACTAACAGGGTTGAGATTTTCAGGTCTTGGGTAATGGTGGCACCAAAGGTAGGTAGGGTCAGATGGCTACATTGCATTGGAGATGTGAGTATGAGCAGGTGAGTTGTATCTGTGTTGTCCTGTCAAGTGGGACGAGAGCTTCTTAGAAAACAAGGTAAGTCCAGGTAAGTGTCGGTGGCGGGCGGGGGGGACCACCCTAATAACACAAACTGATGCGTGCTAATTTTTGTTGACGAGGGCTTACTGAGGCATCAATTTTCATGTAGTACTAATTGTGTGATCAATCTTGTTTTTCTTTATTCATGCGAACTCTACACTGAAAGTTATTTCTCAATGCCAGCCAGCGGTACTGCGTGATTTTTTTTTTTCGAGCCGGTACAGCCCTTTAATATAGTTATGGACTTAAATCGGCAAATAACAACCATTCATTGCTTCTCTGCCGTTTTACTTTTTTTGACACTTAGTCAATGTGACATTTGGGAATTCGTGCCCAAACATTTTTCTGAAGCGATCGTTAGCCCCCAAAGCAATGGACAGTTTTTGCGATGTAAAAATAAACATCCCAAAAAATACATAATACACAATGCGTATTCTCCATCCGTTTCACAAAAACTTTGTAGAACGTGCATAAAGACTCGGAGATGAAGAGATGTTGCATAGTCCATCATAACCTTACAGTACCTTAATAGTTCGATATTTGTACAGTCGATATTTGTATGAAAAAGGCATCTAGGTCAGAATTTGACAAAACTGAAAAACAGATATTATCTCATGCTTTTGTTTTGCGTTTCGATGTGCAAGATTGTTTATTGCGCGCCGTTTGGGAATATCGTAAATTAAGGTCCAAATCTGAATATGAAATTATCAACTACACCATTGTATGAGTTTGCATCATACTTTATGTTGCGTCGAATAATTATGCACCCTCACTTCAACACCACCGCCCCAAAATTACACACGGAACAATTTTTACTTGTTTTTAATTCCCGAAGATTTCTTAGGTGTAGAGATTCTCACGTTAGAGGTGCCACAAGGCTGCACTACTCCCGCACCGTTAGAACCAGGTGGAGTTATGAGACTTCTCAGGGGAATTGGGAGGTTTGCGCTGGACGAAGACCATACACGGCGGCTTGTTGCTGATTTGACCGTTACTGTTTTCGAGTCTCGTTTAATTGCAGTTATGAATGCAAGTCAAATCATTTTGTCTTTTGTATAAGATAAGATATCCTTTATTCGTCCCACACTGGGGAAATTTACAGCCTCCAGCAGCAAGAATGTATGTAGAAAGAAGAAAGGAGAAAGAGAAAAAAAAACAACAAACATCTTTCAATTAAATACAATATGAACACAAATGGATAAATCGCAGTACTATTTACAATTTTCCTTCACATCATTTAATTATTATTATTATTATGATTGTTATTTTTTTATTCATCAGCTTCCTTTCATAAGATTCCTTCCTTGATCCCGCGCAGAAATCGATCCGTCGGTTTGAACCATCCGCACATAAATTAGCCTGCGTGTCATGCTGTATTCATTTGAAGTACCGCCTTTCAACACATCTGTAACATCACGTTGTAACAGTTAACTTTTGCCCTTGCCAAGCACGGTTGACCGCACGCGTCATCGGGTTGCCGTTTTAATTCAATGACCGAAGGACTCGTTTACGCGGCCACTACGGGTAAACTGCTGATGACACCAACCAACAAAAGTGAAGGAAAATCCTGTAATATGCAATAATAGTTGCTGACGTCACTGCACATGCGCGTCGATGGCAAACTCACTTTAGAGAAAAATGTTACAATCCGTTCAAACTTGACGAGTTGTGCGCCAATGCTTGTGCAGCGCTGTGTTTTTTTTAACGGGAAGAGTAACTGTTGCTTTCATAAGGTAGCTCTTTGAGGACCCGCGTTCACTGAATTTTTATTTAATTATTATTATTATTATTTTGGGGTAAAATGGCGTTTTTCGGGTTTCAGGGGTCTTGTTACTCTTTCATACGATAAAGGTTACGGAGGGTGTCGAGGTTCCTACATTTTGCAAGGAATTCTGGTTTTGTGGTGGTGACATAACACGAATTAGGATGAAAGCCACGGACGCACTAGTTCAGTCGTAATTAGTTACATTTGCATGAAGGAAAACGTCCGTGCTATCAACACGAAACGCGTTCACAACACATTCAAATGCCAATCCACCAGCTAGCTCGCCCAAATGACGTAACGCGTTGCAATTCTTTTGCTTTGCTTTTTGAGAATTCTTTTTTACCGTTTATAACTTCAGAATGCTAACTGTGCAATTCTTGAACACGTGTTGTGCAGTTTTTGAGAGCGCTTGTCCTTATTAGGGCTGACTTCGGAGATGGGAAACATCGTGGAATAATTGCGAGCCAATCATCGCCAAAAGGCATTCACACCTAAAGCCAATTTAGTCCTCAGTCAACCTAATATGAATGTTTTTGGAATGAGGGAGCAAGACTGACTCCCCGGGGAAAACCTCCGCAAACCCCATACAGGAAGTTTGCAGCCGAGATTCGAACCCAGGGCCTCGGAACTGCGAGACAGGCGTGCTGACCAGCTACTCCTCGACCGTTCTGCGAGTTGAAATTGCATAAGTGTCCCCTGCGCAGGGTAACGGGCACTCATTTTATCTACCTTTTTCTCCCGCCTTTAACCTTCAACCGCTTAGTTAACTAACATGGCTCAGAATCGGCATACCGTATCACGTCTAAGTGGTTTATTATTAGTGATGGTTATTAAATGGGTCCCCCCTTGCCCTTGTTGGTCCACGGTGAGCGGTGGGGCAGCAGACGTGGCAGGTAAGTCTTGTGAGCGACGCGGCCTCGAGCAACCGAGCTAACGCGTAGCCTCATCCCAGCCAAACAAACCTGTGTCACTTGATGATTGCAGGGTTCCAGCGTCCCATTCCAGCGGAACGCCTTTGCAAGTAAAACAATAACAAACAAGCTTCTACCTCTTTCTTGTCGCCATTGCTAGACAAATGTATATGGATCAGCAAGGAGACGAAAAATGCGTCCTTTTGAGGGTTTTCAACGCAAGGCTATTGTAATTTGTCCCACGGACGAGGATTTTAAAGAGCGAACGTTAAAGCAAACCAATGAGCAGGGGAAGGATGTGCCCGATCATGCTGTGTTAGAAATGAAAGGTAGGACCGCTGTGGATACAAGCAACAAAACACCAGATCTGCTTTTTTGTTTTGTTTTATTCTCTGTGTCAAAAAATCAAACTTGGAAGATGCCCTATTTCCCCCTACTGCCTCCCTTCTTTCCATTCCTCCTCTTCCCCACCCGCCCCCACCACGTTATCAGAACTGGACATATTTTTGTTAAAGTCGTGATTAATTTATTTCAATCTTCCCCTTCTCCTCATGCGCTGCAAATTGAGGCGGCTTCCTCATTCCAACATAGTTTCATTTCCAGTAATCCCCAGTTAACTGGAACATCCCAGCTATTGGATGAAAACACTCATATTTTTGCAGTTTTGTGCTGCTTATCAAAAGCCCCAAGATTACCAACATGGCAATTAGCCCCCTTATTTGTGGGATTAAAATAAAAAAAATGTAAATAGACATAAGTGCATGGCCTGTTCCACTAGCTCTTTCACTTTTGTACTAGGGGAGTAACAAAAAACTATTTAAATCAAAGTCCTTTTTGTTTTTTTACAATGCAAGCGCATCGAACAGAATCAAATCGTTCCACTTTTGGACCCCATCGAAATACGTACAGGAGACATTGTGAGTAATGTTTTCTGTTTTACTCTAATTTGGAGGTCGTCTTTTGACCGGATGTTATGTATGTATTTAAATAGATATCTCAACCCCCAATTAAAAAGTATTTGTAATTTTTTTATTTATTTTGGGTGATACAAAGCACCATTTTGACTGAGAGCCCAGCTTTTATAGGTCGGTGCGTTGCTAAGTTTAGCCTGGCTTGTCATGGCGCGTTTTTTACACATGTACACTTGCGCTTATGGCTTTTTTCCCCAATAATAATAATAATCAAATGTCTTCCATTTTTTTATTCCAGCCAATGCTTTAAGATGTCTCCTATTAAGAGTTTGGGGATCGTCGTTTTTGTTGTATTTCCAGTTCAAACAAATCGATTAGTTAACTATAAACATCTTTGTGTGGACGTCAATTACTTGCACTCTTGCTATTCCTGACAGTCCAAATAAAGGGGATTACTGTCCGTGATTGATTTCCATCCACTTTGCTGTTGCGCTCTGCTGTCCTTGGTTTGCAGTGCCCTTTCCTAAAGACCCCCCCCCCCCCCCCCCAAAAAATCCTCCCTCCTGTGTCTGTTTCCACAAATGTTGCCTCCATGGAGGCAATGTTTTCTCCTTGTTACCTAGTCTTTATATTCTTCCCACTTCCTCTGTGTGGCACTAATTAGTCTCCACTTTGTGTTTTGTCTTTTGGTGGTGTGGCTGCTCTGGTCCTCACTGCCTCCCCTCCCCATTCCCCTGCATCTCCTGTCTTTTCCTCTCAATCCCTCACTGGCATCGCCCCCAACCTAAAGCCAACTTCACCCTGCCGGAAGCATGTGACTTCCTGGAGGCGGTCACCTATGTGGAGCTGCAGTGTGACGATGCCGAGAAGCTGTTAAAGCAGTACAATGACGAGGGGCGAAAGGCGGGACCGCCGCCCGACAAGCGATTTGACAACCGTCAGGGCGGCTACCGCGGCCGCGGCAGCTTCCCGCGCTATGACAACCGTGACGCGCCCCGTGGAGGCGGCGGAGGCTACCAGAACCGCAGCGGAGACGCGGGAGGTTACAGAGGTAAGGGGTTAATCATTGTTGTGGCGGTCTTGATTTCAAATCAATTTTTTCCCTGTCAGAAATCATGATGGTATGTTTAAGTGTTCCAGGGTCAAACTGTTGCTGTCATAAGCCGATTTTTTAAAGTGAATTTTTAATATCCTCTCCTGTTTTTGCAATGTAAGCCCAAAGGCAGTTTGAGGTCAATTTCAAGTCGACAGCAGGGGGCGGTGCTGCATAAAATGTCCACCTCCTTGGCTGGCTGAAAACCAGTGTATTAATCTGCTTAATTCTTCAATCCAATGTAATATGGATGAGACTACCTTGTTCATACATTCACATTTTAACGTATGTTAAAACTGGACTTCCACTGATAGACAAGCGGTGAATATACGCAAGGCCTAATTTGACGGGGAATGCCCATGTTTTAGCTTGGTCAGCCTCGATGCGTATCTGGCGTAGAGGTGCCAAAATGACAGGCCTTCCATGAATTCCTTTTGGTAGGCTACAATCGGGGAAGCTACGGTCAGAACCGCTGGGGCGGTAACAGCGGCTACAGAGACGGCGGCTCAGACTCCCGCTCCGGATATCGCAGCCATTCGTCGGGAGGCAGCTACAACCGGCCGGCTCCTTACAACAAGGGGGGCTACAACCAGGTAAGCGCCTCTTCCCGCTTCACTATTGAAAAATTGACCCATTGGGACATTTTTCTCTGTGACCCAGTCTCATCGAGTTGCGAACAATCTCTCCTATTCATGTCTTATCGGCTTATTTGGTGGTGCTTCTGAAGCGCCCAAAAATGTAAACAAGGCGGCGCCAAAGACCTGTTTAACTCATTCACTCCTAAAGACGTTTTCAAATGTCTTTTCAGACTTGGTCCAGAATTGGCTGGTACTGAATGAGTTAACTCATACAGAATGAGTTAACTCAAGTTGCCCTTTTTTAATTTAGTAGTGGTTTGCTTCTTTGTCTTCAATCATTTTCTGGGTATAAAGAGTTTGTGCGTCCTGTCTATTTTATTATGTCATACATCAGCCAATGTGTTGGTTGTTGTCCAAGGTCGGCTCCCCGTCTAATTGAGGTAATAGCCATGGTCCCCAAACCACATTGGTCAGTCTCTCGTAGTAATTGTTGTCAAGGAAGTATGTTAAGGAGCTTTTAGCTCAAGTTTTTAGCATAAGTTCCAGAGGGTCTTCACCACATGTTTGTGTTTTTGCTCTGCGGATTGGCTAATCAAGAGCGCAAGCAAACCTCCCGACGGAGGTATCGTTGCTTGAGAGTTGCCGTTTTGATGGGTTGTGAAGAAGGAATACATGTGCCACTGTATATTTTTTTTCTAAATGGAATCATCTGTATGACGTTTATTTTTTAGTCTAGTCACTTGACAGCAATTCCTATTTAGACAGTGCTTTGGTGGCATCTAGAGCACATTGGAAAGAGTACCCCAAAACGTTTCTTCGAGAATACCTTCTAAGGTGGGGATGCAAATTTTTCTTATTCTTAACAATTAGACCGAGTTACTCCGAAATTACTTGCAGATTGTGGCAATGTTTCGCCGTGCTTTTAAAGGTTCAGTGCCGCACCTTGGTCCCCTAACTCACTTTGCATGCTTGCACTCTTCCTCCACCCGCCATCTCCTCCCAGGGCTACGGCCACAGCTACAACCAGGGCGGCTACAACCAGGGCGGCTACAACCAGAACTATTACGGCAATTACAGTCAGTACCCGGGCTACAGCCAGAGCTACAGCCAGCCCGCCGCCGTCGCCTACGGCCACCACCAGCCTCCCCCTCAGCAGCACCAGGCCCCCTCCCAGCAGCACCAGGCCCCGCCTCAGCAGCAGCAACAGCAGCAAAGCTACAACCAGCAATATCAGCAAGTGAGCGTGCAAACACGTCTTAACCATGCAGTGGAACAAAGCACTTAAAATTGAGTCCAAGGCTTATTTCCAGCGTGCGCCAAGGTTATTCATAGCTCACAAAAACTAACAAAGAAAAATTTAAAGGGCATTTTTCGTTTATGGTATAAAATGAAAACAAATACTTAAAAAAAAAAAACTAAAACTTATCTGAAACTACATCTTTGGTTCATAAAACTAAGTGTGTAATCACACTGGTAAACAGCAAATTTGAATCGGGGATGTACTGTACATGTCCATGTGTCCCGAAAGGTATTTTTAATGCTGATTTTTAAAAAAAAAACTATTTTCCAGCCACAATCAATTTGTGGGAGATCTCCATTTTTTTAATGGTTAAATTTTACCATGAAATTAACAACAGATTTTACCATGCCTTATGATTTATAGCTATAATATTTTAGAGGGGTGGGAATCCACCTCTTGCTAAACCTAATCCTTAATTCATAACTCGGACTAAATATGTTTTCTTATATTATTATTATGAAACCCGCATGTGCTCGAGAAAAACCAACGGTATACCTCGAATCGGCGCAAAAAATGAATCTTGAAAAGTTAACTGTTAAGTTAAGTTCACAAAACATTTGAGTTTTTAAATTATTATCTTACACTCTAAAAATACTCCACATATGAAATAAATAAAATAAAACCCGTCCTGAAACTCATAAAAATTCAAAGCGTTTTTTGTAGGGGTGTTGGAATAAATAATAAGCAAACCTACTCTAAAACTACATTAAAATAAATGGCAGAACAAAATGAAATATATACAGTATATAAAAAAAAAAATAAACGTATTACTTAATGCAGTACCAGAACCGAAGAAATACAAAATTGACCAAGTAATAACCCATTCTGAAATCCATGGTTTCAATGTGTTTTTTTCTCACAGTATGCGCAGCAGTGGCAGCAGTACTACCAGAACCAGAGCCAGTGGAACCAGTATTACAGCCAATATGGCGGCTACCCTGGACAGGGCAGCCAGGGCTCGTCTTCCGGCTCCCAGTAGTTCTCCACACCAAAGCCCCTTCGCGTGTGTTGACTTATGCCCCCATGCCCCTCCTCCTTCTCACCATCTTGTTTTTTGTCCTCCTTCTTTATCAGTCTTATGTAAAGTGGTGGCGTGGTGATAGATGCTAGCTCGCCTCATGCTAACCCTTAAAATGCTTTTTGGGGATGAGAGGAGAGGTGGCTTGTCGCAGCAGCAGTAAACAATTGATATGGGGAGGTAGAGAACAAAAGCATGCTTTTTAACTTTTCTTTTGACTTTTTTTTTTTCAGTCACACATAACGCAACCGCCATTTTAGAGGCACTTTTTCGGTAGAGGCATTTTCCTTTTTTTTAAAAAAACAGTATAATCCTCTTGTGGTAGCTGTAGTTTAAATCCCATTACATTCCCCCAACATATGATTTTGTACCAGTGTGAAAAATCTGATGTTTGTTGTCTTTCTACAATAAATGCAGTTGTATACACCTGGATGAAACGTTTCTGTGTTTCAATTTTTTTGTGCACTTGTCCTTTTTCTGGAGCGTTAGTCATCATTAGGATGACCCGGAGCCTATCTCAGCTGATGTGGGCAAGAGGTGAGGTACACCCTGGACTGGTCGCTAACGACAAATGTGAATGCAGTACTCTTAAAGAGGGGGAGTTTGCTTTACTTTGTTTATTATAAAAAAAACAACACCACCAACCTACTGTTCCCGTTTTTTTTATGAGCTGAAGTCAAAGGGCTTTCTTTATATTTCCACAAAAGGCCTATCTCTCTGACATACAAATTAGTGTCCTTTGCCGACAAGCTATCCGGCCGGGCAGTTGGCAAATCACGATGCCAATTTGGCGGCATGATTATGGAACAAATGTGCCTTAGGCTGCCCACGATAAAAGGACACACCTGTCAGGTGGCTGGATTATCTCGGCAAAGGAGAAGTGCTCACTCACATTTCTGAACAGTATATGTAAAGGAAACCATTTGCGTGCAGAGGAACAAAAAATTGAGTTCATCTCAAGATCAAGCAAAAACAAGTGTTGATATTTTTGTTCAGCATGACTTAAGTTTGTGTTCCACACACTGACGAAATGTTCTTTGGTGGCTTATTAAGTGCTGCCCATACTTTCACTGCCTTTGGGGGGCTTCTGTCCCACCATAGTTGCCATAGTAATGAAACTGCTTGCCATTGGCTCAGTGGTTATGGGGGGAGGGGGGTTTGATGTGGGGTGCTGCCCTCAAAGCAGGCATATTTCGGCAAAGTATTTTTTTTCTTTTTTCAAATTCTTCATCCTTGGGGTATTTTGACCAAAATAATCACAGAAATTAACACGAGAACCGTTTTAAATGGTCAAAAACATGTCTCCTCTAATTTTTGTGGTAGCTGCCACACTTAGGAAAAATAATAATAATGAGTGGGAATTCTGCTTTAGTGTTCATTTCCCTCCATGGACTCAATCCTGGATCTGGAAACTGCTCACGTGATATTTCCAAGAAATGTAGCACCAGAGACAACATGACAAGAGTACAAGTTGACAGTGTCCTTAATTTAAATGGGAAGCAAAAACACAATGAAGCTGTCCGTTTGAGGGGGAGGAAAGTTCATCATTTGCCCGTGGTCAATCGGGCTCCCGGCTCTTCTCCTTGCAGAGGTGAAGCTCCTCCAGTTTCTCATGCAGGAAGGAGATGGGCATGGAGCACCCGCGACTCCTGGGAGGTGGCAGCGTGTTGGCCTGACACACACACACACACACACGCTGAGTCCCATGTACAGTGATATTTCTTTAGATTTGTTTGAATGGCATTGGTTGATCCCCAGTTATCTGAGGGTGTGCTCACTTGGTCAAGCATATTATCTCAGTGGCTTGTATTGAATTGCCCTTGTTCAAATATTTTCTTTCATTTGAGATGAAAAAATTATGTGATTTATGCTGTGATTTTTTTTCCCATCCCAATAAACTGGCATTTGAAATGTGGTGTGTGTAGACTTTATATTCAATTTAAGTCCAGCTTAGCTTAGTGTCTCACCTGGCCAGGGGCGCTGTGGTTGTACACCCGGCGCTCCTTCTTCTCCTGGGGGGTCCACACCCCAGGGTCTGTCTGAGTGGCACGGTCCCACAGACCTACAGGGTCTGTGCTCTTCCTGAAGGGGGCGCAGCCCTTGTGGTGTTCTGAGTCGTTGCCATGGGGGAAAACAAAGGCCTCATCCTCAGAACCTGACGAGGGGTTTTGGGGAGACACAAGTGTGGGTGGTTGTTGTTGCATGTGTAAGCTTATGTTAAATTATTATTTTCATTTTATATTTGAGCATTATATTCTTTTGTGCTACAGTTACCTAGGTTATATTAAGTTTCATAATTGCTTAAACAAGTTTATGTTGATATTGTCCGATTGGCAGAAGGAAACCAGGAAGTGTTTGTGTTGCCGAAAGGTGTGTTCTCCTTCGTTCGTTCGCAGGTGCAGACGTTTAGGAAATAAAAAAAAGCTGCCTTCAAAAGATTCCATCTCTCATTTTGCCCATTCTTAAAGTAGAGCTATCCACTACAAAACTACGAACCCCTCAACTTGCATATGGTAGAATGTAGGAAGTCCGCGGGCGGTCCACCTACCAGTACTCCACACGCTCCCCTTGGCTCGGGAGTCGGGGGCGGGAGTGCACGGGCAGGAGCCGCTGGTGCTTTTGTCTTTCTTCAAGCACTCCATCCCCACCAGATCCCGGCAGTGTCTGTGGCAGTTCATCCCACACCCTGATGAGGAATACAGCCTTAATTATTATTTTTTCAATTACATTTACATTCCACTATAGTTCTGCTCTGCTGTTGAAATCTTGAACGAAGCTTGGTTGTTTTTGTCTAGTGTGCCCCCACCTGGCCAAGTATGGCTACTGCAGTTAGAGGTATGTACTCTATGCAAGGGTCAAGGGTTAAAAGTAAGATGGCTGTCTGAAGTCATGATTGTGTGCGTGGAAGCAAGCCTCTTTGCTAGATAAGCTTCAATTTATTTTTCATTGAAGCATAAATTGACCTTCAACGCATTATTTTGACATTTTACGTGATTTTCAAGCACGTAAAGACCACGATAGTTGGGATATTCTGCACTCATCAAGCCATCCACCATTTAAAGACAATAATTTATCAGGATTTTAGCTGTGCCAAAGTTGTCGGCCATGTTGATTTGAAGGTGCACTTTTAATTCCTACCGACTGGTGTCAGGCTGCTGAATAAAAAATAAAATGATGTGGAAAAACCATTGTAAATAGCACAGCCACCCTATCTATACCAGTGAATGCAAACACTTTGTTTTTTGTCTTTCTTCTTTCTACCCACAATCTTGCTTCTGTAGACTGCAAAAAAAATTCCCCAGTGTGGGACAAATAAAGGATATCTTATCTTAATTACATTTGCAGCTTTAATTATTCGCATGACTATGATTTCTTTTCAGTGGTTTTAAGATACTCAAAACGAGATTTTATTTGAAGCTGCTCTTTTTCAAGGCTGTCGCTTTAATTATTATTAGTATGTAGATCACACTTACTCTTTTGGGTGCTTTATCATCGTCAAATATGTACCAGATTTTTAAAACGTGTATGAGTGTATAACGTATTTTAGGGACCTTAGACACAATCGTCCCCAAAACCCTCATTAGCTTTAATTATTATTATTTTCAATTATCCTTAGGGGGTCAAGCAGTGTACTCCATTTTGCCTCTGTTTCTTTAAAATGGAATTAATGGAAGAGATGTGTACTTACCTCTGCAATGGTAGCCTTGCTTGATGACCCCCCACAGCTGCAACACGATACAGTAGTGTGATTTATTTATTTTTTTCATTTCAAATTGTATTTGTGTTTTCTCTGGATTGATGTAAAAGACTGACAAAGCCACCGCAGGTGTCACAGAAGGTGGGTCTCTTGTACGTGATCTCGTGAAAGTTGTGCGCATCGTTGAAGTTGTAGCCCAGCTTGGCACAAACCGACATCCCACGCATGAAATATGATGTCATCTCCTCTCGGCTGATTTGACCCTGCCTGAGGATGGAAGACATTTTTATTTATATTTTTGTTGAAAATGTTGGCTTTGTGGCTAAATCTTTACTCTAAGGTGTATACTCTGCTGTCGTGATGTCATAAGAATAGTGTCACCTGTCAGTTTGCTGCGTGCAGAATGAGAAGGGGAAGTTGGCGGCAATGTTCTCAAAGTCCTCCAGCGGGATGTAGCCGTCTTGCTTGTGGTCATAGTTCTTCATGATGGACTGAAGGGGGCGACAAAAAGAAGCGTGTGTTGACTACTTCTCCTTTGAGCTACCTGCTAATAAGGAAGTGAAAATCTGGTGTGCATAATAGTGTGAGTGGCCGTCAGTGACGTTTGCTAATTTAGGATTGCCTCTCACATGAATACTACCGAAACACTCTCACAAGAACTGAAATCCTCTAACAAAGCCAACTGAAATCCAACTGTGTGTGTGTGTGTGTGTGTTAGAGAGAGAGAGAGCATTTCAATCGTGAGTGAGAGAGCAGCTATTCCAGTTGTACATGTGAAAGCATACAAGTACAGTGAGAGGGTTTTCTGTAGTGTGTGTGAAAGCGTTTCTCTTTCAATTACATGTATGTGTGGGAAAGCTTTTCAGTAGGTTTTCACGACAATGGCATTGTGTTCTGAATTGTGTGTGTGAGAGTCTTTAAGTAGCCTAAAAGTGTCGCAGTAGCTGCTGATTTTGTTTCCGCTCACACTGAAACTTTCACACATACAACTACTGGTTTCTTTTTGACTACGCATGCAAGAGGAATACTCTCACACCACCACTGTAAGACTCCTACAAGACTGAATTCTAATTAACACACCTGAAATGCTCCCAAACTTAAAACTAAAATCCTCCCACACTTCATCCTAAAATACTCTCACAAAACTACTTAAACACTCTCCCACCCACTAAAACGCTGTGACACACAACTGAAATCCTCTTTCACAGACCTGAATCGCTCTCATACACAAATGTCACATGTCAAACTGAATAGCTCTCATATAATATACTAAAGCTCTCACACTCACTCCTGTGACACACACACACACACACACACACACACACACACCAAAGTCTCTTTCAGGTAGCTGAAACACCCTCATACACAGAAAGTCAAATCGCATGAAATAAAATCCCCCTATACTGAAACACACTTGAAAAGCTCTCACACAAACACTCAAATGCAGGTCATGCTGACTGATGTCCCTCATGTGTGTTGTACTTACATCCACCATCTGTTTGACATGTTTTGATATGGTGTCGGGGTCCAGGCGGGGGGTGACCCCTGATCCCCACTCTGCCACCAAAGGCGGTTTCACTGGAGTGACAGGCTGCAGCCATCAAAGAAAAATGTTCCGTTAAACGCTTAGTTACAGCTGCGGTTGTCGTGAAAGTGCCATCTCAATAAAGAGGTATTGTATTGTATGAAACAAGATTAGGCACACACACACACGCAGCGTCACACCCCAACTTGGCCCTTTGATGTGGTTGAGTAACAGTTGCGGTGTGCTTTTCTTGCAAAGTGACCCAGCCCTCACGCCGAAAACAAACATGCAAGTGCTTGTCAAAAGTAAGAGCGGCAAAGGTCGATACATCCCCACACTAAACATATGAACACATTGAGATAGCATGACAGCTTTTTCCCAAATCTTAAAAAATATATATATAACACGATATAATATCATCATGCAAATCAAGCATGTCAACCTTTCGATGACGCTGACTAAAGTCTAAACCAAACTTTGTAATTGTCAAATGTAATCCATCATTACATACAGTAGATATTGCAATCATTATCTCATTATGTACTTACTACATTAACCAACCATTATTCTTGGCTTCAGATTTTAACACCTAGTTATCCACCTATTTGTGATGCACTACACATGTAGCGGTAATATGTGGAGGTGATCAAACATTTCACAAAATTCATAATGGCCCGCTCAGGGAAATCGTAACTATAATGTGGTCCGCTACAAAAAATTTAGTTTGACACCCCTGGTCTAAGGAGAGGAGAAATAACATTGATAAAATCCAAAACACTGCCCGGTCGTTCACATATTTGTAGCAGTTGAAGTAGGCTTGAGTAGACATGGCCACGTACACGCTGGTCAAGACTGCTTGCAGTTTTGTGACGTCAAGTGACGTTACACTTTTGCTATGGAGAATAAAAAAATAAATTAAACGTAACGGGCAAGAAATCCAAAATATTGGGGGATCGTTTTAATATTGAGAGAGGTTGAAGTGGGCATGACTAGAGATGTGCACATAAATTTTGGTGACAATTGGTCGCAGGGCGCAGCATTTACCATTTTTCTCCTCTAGAGTGAGCGCCAATGGCGAATAAAAGGTTCAACGTCCATAAAATCCATTCCATTTCAATCCAATATTTTCAGAGGTCAAACATTGGTCACATTTTTGGGACATGAAGTGCTCTTAAGCTTTTTGATATGAAGCGTTTTGGACTGTTCCTTTAAAAAGTGTGTTCTAAAACTAACTGTTGATGCTACCCGTTAGCATTTTGTTTGTTCCTTAGGTTTAAGCTAGCACACTTGCCTGAGGTAAAGCTGTGTTGTTTTAAATACACATCTAGAGTAATTCTTTTGGTTTTACGTTTAGTGGGACAGGAAATGTGACCAGGGAGTGTAATTACCTAGCTTGAAGGCTTTTTTAATTTTTATTTTTGCCAAACTGCTGCTTGTTGTGAATACCACACTTGTTGATGGTGAAGGAGACTGACCTGGATCTTGGGGTTTTTGGGTTCCTTGGTGTAGGAGAGTTCATAGATCTGGTCCTCTGTGTAGTAGAGATCTAGAGAGAGCTGAAGCATTAAAGACATCATTGGCGATGTTCCAACGGAACTCCTGGTTGGGATCTGGTCTCAGGACTGGTTCCCCTACCGTCAAAAGATGCAGCAAGTCTTTGTTGGCCTCAAACGGTGGCGTGAGTCTGTGCAGCTCCAGGAGATCGTTGACGTTGCTGTGGAGATGTTGCAGTTTACTCAGGTTGATCTTATCGCCGTCCACATAGTCGGGCAGGGCCTCGTTGAGGGAGATTAGGTCCTTGAGGTGCACGCCCAGAATGGGCACCTTAAAGCCGGAGCACTCGCTGTATAGACGGCGGTAGTTGCTGTAGTTGCTGCGTGACGACAGGAGCTCCGTCATCTCGCTGAGTGCCTGACGACGTTGTGACAAAGGGCTCTTGTTTTAACAGCAGGAAATAATGAACACGAGTAGTAGTCCACTTTAGTCTGGTTTAATCCAGTCTTGTTTAGACCATTCTTGTATTGTGTACTCTTGTCAGGTTTAGATACTTTGAGTCTAGTATGGGTTTTGATAAGTAGCTTATTCTTTTCGTCGATTTAGTTTTATTTTGTTTAGTTTAATTTTGCTAATTTAGATGGGTTCAGTCCTGTTTTAATCTGTTTAGTTTCGTTTAGTGTAGC
Source organism: Hippocampus zosterae (assembly GCF_025434085.1). Classification (NCBI taxonomy): domain Eukaryota; kingdom Metazoa; phylum Chordata; class Actinopteri; order Syngnathiformes; family Syngnathidae; genus Hippocampus; species Hippocampus zosterae. The sequence goes on from NC_067460.1 coordinate 8,903,221, forward strand.
TGGATGTTGTCTGGTCTCAGTTTGTCTTTAGTCTCATGTAGTAGTGTTGTCAAGTCAAGTATAGTGCAGTGTTGTTTTGTCTCGTCTCATCTAGGGTTGACTAGTCCAGTGTCGTCTTGTCTCTTCTAATGTAGTTTAGATTTGGCTACTCAAGTCTAGTCCAGTGTTGTCTCGTCTCGCCTCATCAAGTCTAGTTTTGTTTCAAACTGTCCTGTCTTCTCTAGATTAGTTTTGATGGACCTTGTCTAATCTCATCTCGTCCAATGTTGACTAGTCTATTGTTTACTAGTGTAGTCCAGTAATGCCTCATTTAGACTAGATGTATCCAGTTAATCCAGCCAAGTCTAGTCTCTCCTAATTCAGTTTATTGTAGTTTTTAGGCTATCATATTTGGCTTAATTTAGTTTCTTAAAAGTTTTTATTCTAGTGGAGTGTAGTCTAGTATTTTGTAGTCTGGTTTAGTTTTTCTAACTTCTTTCCCCTTGTAATATTAAATCTAGCCTAGTTTAGAATCCTAATTTCGTTTAGCCCAGTTGTTTAGCCTCCTCCAATTCATTTTAGTCTCATTTTGGTCTAACATGCTGTAGTCTAGTCTACTTTCTTCTCACTTAAAAATAAAAATAAATTTCTAGTCTTATTTGTTTCGTTGCTGAACCTTGCTGAGTGTAGTTTAGTTCTTGTGTCATCGTAGTCTATTTTGTTTTGGTCTGGCATCAAGTCTACGAAGAAAGGGGCTAAGACTTTATTGCTGCTATTAGCCATCAGGGTACCTTGGTGACGTCAGGAGGCAGAAGATTGTACGTGTCTTTGAGGCGGGAGATGGCGCTGTGACAGAGACCTCCAGTGACAGCCATCAGCGTGTTGAAGTTCTGCAAGGCTCGGAGTCTCTGTGCACACCAACGGGTCATGTTGTGAAATGAATTTGTAACGACGTTAAAGTGTTTTGCCATCACAGTTGGTTTGTACATTTTACGGTCGCTCCTACAGTATTACAATGGTTTTCTCTGAACAGGGATTCTTGTAGCACCATTTTGAAAACTATTCATATCCGTCACAAAACCTCTCGCAGAGTTTGCAAAACTCAAAGCACAAACACGGCGCTGTAGTGAGTGTATAATTTTGCCACACACAACTCACTGTTCATTTCCAATTGATCTATACACTCCTTGCAATATGAGACGCATATACAGTATATGGCTCTTATTTACATGATTCTGCCAACTATCTCGCTACACTGTCACAGGAGAAAACCTCAGAGCATTAGTTCACTTTGCAGTCTGGCTCAGCACTAGAAATAAGCCGCAAGTAAACTGTCGGTGTGGAGTACAATGGAGAGAGCATGAAGAGTGAGAATTAGAGGAGGGACAAGAAGAAAACACAGAGGTGAAGAAACGAGAAAGGGAGGAGGACAAGTCGGCAAAGGAGTAATGCGAGTTAGAAAAAAGAATTAGCGATGACATCAGAGCTACAATAGTGTACCCTGTAATCGACCAAGAAATGATCTGGAGGGATGACGCAATGTAGACAGTTTTTTTTCTCTCTGTCTCTCTCTCTGTCTCTCAGTGAAATAAGTGGGTTTATTCTTGTCTGTGTGTGTGTGTGTATTTTGACATGGAAAAACACAATTTTGCTCTTGATGTTTACAGTACATACAGTAAACACCTTGCGCAAAAAGACTTGAAATGTGGATCACCGTGTGTTTACAAAACGAGGACAAAAGTGTGACCTCAACCTGACACAGCCCACATTGTGCGCAGAGAAAGCGAAAGACAAGTGCGTTTTTCACCCTTCCCAAAAGTGTGTCGATGGCACATTGTGTGCTTACTCATACAATGGCTTGTGATAGTGGCAAGGTAGGAAGAGTTAAGTAAGACCTTTTATGCACCTTGCTAACCTGATAACATGATAAGCTGTCCACTGTGGTAACCGCTGCCCCTGAAAGGGTTAAATTGCAAGCGAACTACTGTATGATGTTTTGCCATTTTGCTGAACGTTTTTCTTAATTATGTAAAGTGCTTTGCCGAAATAGCCAATAGTTACAACAAATGTATTGAAGCCATCAGAAATTAGCCCTGCAATTATCGCACGAATAACACGCGGAAGTAAGAAATTGCATATGACTCGCTTGTGGCCCACCTGAGCTACGTGGATGAACTTGGTGAAGACTTGCGCCCTCTGCTGGGCCGTGTGCCTGCTGAGGATCATGAGCTGGACCCACTGGGATACGCCGTTGCACATCATGACGGAGCGCTCCAGAGCCGGGTTGTCCCGCACCGAGCCGCGCACAACATAGCTGCGGTAGTCCAGGAACTGACCAAAACACATGTTGAAATGATCAGAAGTGACATCAGTATTGACACTAGGTACTGAAGTAGAAGTACAGATTAAAAAAAAAACAAAAAACAACAACAAAAGTTGCCATACCGGTTCAACTGCTGGGGCCCTATTTTTGTGCCAAGCGCAAGTGTAGCACAAAGTACAGTTTAACTGTGAGAATGAGTGAACTTGTATTTCTTCTGGTGTTTCTGTAAACTCTGTAATTAGAAAATGGCCGCCTGCACTATTGTGGGAGCGAACGCGAACTACTTGATTTCCGCCCGATCGAAGGGGCTCCCCTTCTTCCCTTTAAATTCAGTGCGGTGATGTAAAGTTGGCCACCGCGAGACCGCTTTCCACATCAAAATTAGCATGAAAAATGCACCAGTCTTTATGCTGAGTGCACCTGCGCCCGTCAACAAAAGTAGGGCCCCTGTAGTCGGTCGGCGCTTGCTCTACACAAACTCACCTATTTGCGTTACTTTTATGTGGAACCTATCCTCTGATATCTGTAAAACATTTCAACAAGTGGCACATTTTTATGCTCTGTCAGGAATGCCTTTTGATGCCACAAGATGGCACAAAAGCCCAGGCTGATGTAAAGTAGTAATTGGTCCTAAAAATATTTTGTCTTGATTAATCTTGATGAAAATTTGGTACGCGGGGCAAGAGCTAAGTGGTATTAGCCTCGTGTGTTTTTGCTGGTCCATATTTTCAAAATCAAAACATCTGTAAGCTGTTAGAGTAAACTCGTACGATTATAGTTTGGATATGGATTTAAAATTGACCCGTTATGTTGAGAATAATTTTTTGCGGCAATTCTGTGTCCCTATTACCATTAATGTAAAGCGCACAGACTGAATTTCCCTGAAGGACAAAAGTAAAAAGAAAGTTATCCATTTTATCATATCCATTTTGTTAGAAAAATAAATACTGAAGTCGGTGGGCGGTCTCACCGAAACGCTGCAGAAGTTCTTGAACTCCAAGTAGCTGAGGTGCTCTGCCATCTCGTCGGCCTCCATGTGGTCAAAGATGAGCGACACCTTCCTTTTCTTCATGGAGGGTGAGGGGGCCTGTGACACGTTCACGTGAGGGCTTCTGGGAAAAGACGGGTTAAACATTGATTTCGAGCCATCCGCACTGGACTAACCACCTGTTAATGAACAGCACTGATCAGTAAGAGAATAGAAATAGAATTTAGCCCTTGACGATGCTAATCTCTGTCAAAATCAAAGACAAAACAGTTTTTCACAAAGCTACCGCACGAGTGTATTTTCACGAAAACCAAATACATTTTTGGAAACATCGCTTACAAGTCTGAGGAAGTACACCTGACGTATGAGTTGGCTCGCTTGAACATCATTGGCTAATTAAGCTCAAGAAGCCAACATGTTTTTTTCCCCACAAACCTCTTTAAATGAATCTATAAATGAACTCAGCATTATTTAAAATCGACATTTTCTAAAAATTTATACAATACAATACAATACATTCTGATTTATGATGATTTAGAGCAGGGGTGTCAAATTATTTTTTGTCGCGGGCCACTTTGGAGTTACGTCTTCCTTCACAGGGCCAGCAGTGAAACCACAAAAATGTTGTCTCATCGTATTATTACTCGTACACACCAAATTTGATCTATTACTCGTTTTGAAATCAGTCAACTACAATCGTCAATTATTGTGTATAAGTGAGTGTAAACAGGGAAACAAAATTATTGCAAAATCTTATCATTTATTATACATGACAATTTGACATTTTGGTACAGATTTTAGCAAGGATCATGCAAGTTGACACGCATGATTTTCTTTCGGAGGGCCACATCAGATGACGTGGTGGGCCGGATATGGACCCTGGGCCTTGACTTTGACACCTGTGAGTTTTCAATGAAGCCCACTTATGCACACACAATTACAATTATTAAAGGGAGCACCAGTGATTTAGGGCAGTCTTTTGTTGTTGTTGTTGTTGTTTTGGTGTGCTTTTTTTTTTTGGTATATTGATATGGTAAAAGGACTACACTTACATAGCGCTTTATGTACAGTACACCAGATGGTGAAGACAATTACTAATCTTGAGCCCAACATTTGTGCTATTGTAAACATTTTGCAACTTTTTTTAAAATGACAAATACGCTAACTTTGCTTTTCATACAACAGACAAAGCAATGGAACGCACACATATGAGCAAGTAAATTTATGAGTAAAGATCCTAATTATTTCACGACATACAGTATGCATGACAGTATGCGACAGTTTTGTTAGATTTTTCAACTTGGCTCAATGCTGAAGACGTTGTTCTAAATGTATGATAACAAAACAAGTGTACATTTGACGGTAAACATTGACATTGGGAAAACTTCCACTATCGCATTGAGAATATGTCCGATCCACACCGAAAGTGCAAGTCAAGACGTGAATGTTTATTTAAAGACAGGCCCGCACAGAGAGAAAGAGTGTAGTCAAAATAAATAAACAAATAAATCTTACAGGCAGGACGTGTCGATGATCTGTGCCTCCTCCCCATCCGAACGCACCAATGCCCATAGGTCCCCCATGGTCCGCTCGAGAAGGGGGTCGGCCTCGAACACGGCGGGGAACTGGCTGATCCAGGTCCTGGCCGTCATGGCGCGACAGGAAAGCGTGTTTAGGAAGCACAAAACAGGGCGGGAGAGAGAACCGGTTCTGTCAGGACTGGAGTTGTTCTTGCTCACCTGACCAGGTGACACACTTGACCCCGCCTCAGGCCTCTCTTGTCAGGGGGGCAGTCCTTGTACGTGAGAGACAGTCAAGGAGAGCACATTCCATCCAGATTTTTGAGGGGATATTTATCACACTTGATGATTTTGACATCTCACCAAGACAACCCAAGTATACCAGATGCAGTTTCCAAATGATGATTTTTACCCTACTTGGCGTGAAAAATGAAATGCCCTGCTTTCATTAAATCACAAGTGAGCTGTGATGAACCACAGTTTTTGGAAAGATGAGTTCAATTTCCCCGGCCACGCCTTGGCCAAATTACTGGCATATTTGTTGAGTCAAGAAATGACTTGTCAGACAAAGTGAATGAAGCTTCAACATTTCAAAAATAAATGCATCATACCTTGGTGTAAAGAAATTCAGGGACAAATGAGGGGGAAAAAAGCATCTGGATAAGTTTACAAAGTTATTTTGAAGCCAAGGTGAAAAGCAATGCAGACATAAAAGAACGTGAATGCTCGTTTCAATGATCTCGGAGACTTGTAGAGAAATATTCTCTGGACTGACGAGAAAAAGGTTGAACCATTTCTGAGGTGAATCTTGTAGAATTAACAAAGCATATGCCAGAAGGAACATCACAACAAAAGCTTGTGGTGGTGGTGTCTTGGTCTGGGGCTGCCTCACCGCTTCAGAGCCTGGACGACCTGTAGTACGACCTTTAACTGCCAACTCACGCTTGAAAACTCTCCAACATAATTGAATTTTTTTTTTGAAAAACTTGTTTTTGTGATTTATTATGATTGCTTGCTTTGACACATATAAGAGTGATATATATAGTTGTATAAATATATCTGAAAATATGTTTTAATATTGTATAATACATTTTAGAAAAATAAAAAAACTGAAATATAGAGACAGCAAAACCTTTTCAAGGAACTAAATGCACCCACATTACGTGCTTGGGTTGGATTGAGCAAAGTAAAATACGACATCCTGATCACGTTTTAATTCAATTAAATAATAAATTAAACAGGAGAAACCGAAATGTAGAGTTGAGTCTCATCAACATAACTGGAAATTTCTTTTGTTTCCTGATTTTCTTCTTTTTTTTTTTTTTTTTCTTTTTGGCCCACTCATGGACACCATTCACACATTCAACCCTAGACTGTCACTTTGAATGTATGTGTTTTTTTTTTTAAAGGCGGGGCCTTGCCTGGTGAGTGACGTGGGACGCGGTAAATGAGAGTGTAAAATTTGGCTGTTGCAAACTGGTGAACCGTTAACTACTTCGACACATTTTTCAATATCAAAAAATACCATCACCACGTGCTTATAAGCTTTGTTTGAATGAGTTTCACTGAGATTTCATCAAGCAGCACCACCGTGTGACCATCAGGATATAAGGCGAGGAGCTTCTGGGCGAAGGTCTGAGACGAGACCACCCAACTGTGCATCATCAGCGTCATGTGGACCATCTGGGACCCTCGCGGGCTGCACAGCTTCCCCTCTGAATCTGACGTAGAAGCGCAACACATAGATTTAGCCTTGTTATGATGGGCCCTTACCTCCACCAAGGAAATTGTAATTGAATGTGGCACTGAATAAAATGATCATAACAGTCTAAGCGGCAACGTTTTTACGTGGAAAAACCCAAATCAACTTTCTGGTTATGAGTTGATCACCATGTTGAAAAGTTCATTCATTCATCATTCATTCATCTTCCGAGCCGCTTGATCCTGATGTTGAAAAGTGAAGAGCTTAAATGGGTGGGTTGCTCAGCACGGTGGCTGTCAAACCACCGTGGGACCACATGCTGTAACTTTGGATGATTATGACGTATTATTTTGACACTGACATTCCCCAGCTCCACATGTGCTACCCCGTGTGACATGTACTAATGCATGCCAGTTTGTTGAGGTTTTTGGTTTTTTTTCCAATTCCATACTGTCCTCCCCTGACAGAAGCTCCGTCTGGGGTTGTCAACCGTTATAGTTTTCTTTACATCTGCGAATTTGGGGAGCTGTAAAAGGTGACCCGTCAGACTCTCGTTCTGTATCCCCCGGTTGGTCATTGTTTTTCTGTCTCTTGGATGGGTTGTGTCTTTGTTGCACCTTGTGCCCGAGGGATCACTGACAATAAAGCTATTCTGGTTCTGATTGATAAACACTACTAAATATATAATATTGTTTTCTTATCATTCTTATGAAAACCGGACAAGCTAGAGGAAAAAACAAGAGCTGTCTCGGAATCAGCGCAAAAAAAAGAGAGAAAGAGAAAAAAATGTGTTAACCAGTGTACGTAAGGAGAGTCATATTCACTTAAAAAGAAAAAGTGAGCGTTTTCTTCAGGTACTCCGGTTTTGTCCCACATTCCAAAAACATGCGTGGGAAAAGTCCGTCTGTGGACTTTTTTCGAACTTAAAAAAACCCCAAATATATATATATATATACTAGCTGGTTCGCCGCCTTCCGGGCGGCTCATCAGCTTGTTCCTGCAGAAGGCTGGTAAGGTGGTGGTTCGCCGCCCTCCGGGCGGCTCATCAGCTAGTTCCTGCGGAAGGCTGGTAAGGTGGGCCTTCGGCCCACAAAAGTGTTGTTGCTTGGTTCAACTTTTTGTTCATCTTCATTGCTTATCGCGAAAATAAAGAGATGTTTAGCTCTACTAAATAACTAACAATTTTATTGCAATGCTTGTGGGTAGACAACATTTTTTCGCTAAGATGCCCGCGCGATCGTAGTGAGCCACTGCCTGAGCGGCGCAGTGGCGGTGCGCAGTGGCGGTATATATATATATATATACGTGTATATAAAAACTTTTTTTTACCTGTATATGTTTATTTATTTGCTATATCGTGGATTTTCGTTTATCACGGGTGGTTTTGGTCCCCATTAACCGCGATAAACGAGGGATTACTGTATATATATATATATATATATATATATATATATATATATATATATATATATATATATAGCTTTTTTGCGTGTCTTACAAGACAAAATATCTTTGAACTTGACTTCGCAAACTGTAACTCTTTTCTTCCTGAAAAAAATGAGATTACCCTCAAAACATAACACCTTTTTTTCCCCAAGTAAATTTATCCTGATAAGGGGATTTTTTTTTCTCTCAAAAATAGTCAACCTTATAATTCGTATTGCTTTTAAGAGACCACATGTAAATCTCATTTAGTGAGGATTATAAGGTAAATATTCTCCCATGTAAGCCATCCCTGGACTCCAAAAGTTTGAGAATCCCTTAGCAGAAGAAAAAGTGCCACTGTCTGAGCCTCCCCCTTGCACAGCCCCCCCCCCCCTCCTCCCCACTCTCTATGTAGCCCACTTCCCTCCTTTACATAACCGTGTTGGGATCAAACGCGGGCGACTGACCAAAGCAGCCAAGGCAGCGGAGTATGAGCTCATCCAGGCTGGCCACACTGGCACTGGGGCCTGACGAGGGGGCCTGGAGGGCCCGACTGATGTCCTGGGGACTGGGACATGTGTTGCGTCTGTGCGGCACTTTCTGCCGCGGTGACTTCCTGCTTTTGAGCACACCAGGACTCTCACAGTTGGGCTTCCTGAGAACAAGTAGGCGACAGATAAGTAGAGCAAAGTGCGGTCACAACATCAAGCCACGCCAACCGTGATCGAGAGCGAGGGGAGGGGGAGTCCTGAAAGTTTGGGGCAAGGGAATTTTTCCAAGGCCCTCCACCCCCCTTTCCCACATATTAAGCGTAGTGTTGCCCCTTAATGCCGCAGGGATTAAGAAGTGGAAAATTTTAGAGAAAATAAACCCGCTACGATAACAAATTCAATGCCATGAGAATCATCACGTTTCTTCAATTGTTTTTTTTTTTTGCCAAAAAAGAAAATAAAGTTGCAAAATAAAGTTTAAATATGACATTGACACTGAGGGGAGAAAGTCATATTTTAACATGTGATCCAACTTATGGGGGGATGATTTTGTGCACTTTAAGAAAAAAAAAGGGGAAGAAATGCAACACAGTGCGATTTAGTTTTGTACATTTGTAAAATAAATAAATGGGATCAAATAAGCCAACCATACAGAATATTTTGTGCACTATTTAGCAATAAAAGAATAAGTATTTATGTATACAGTACACAATAATATTTTTTAAACTCCAGCCATGACAGTGTGGAGGTTAAACTGTTAATATTCTGTTCTTCCTTCACAAGTGTTCTTATAATCATCGCAACCCTAACATTATATTGACCATAAACTGTCAAAATGGTGTTCTGGCTTTTCTTGCAAGCAATTAAAAAAAACCAAAGAAACGACAAAAATGCTTCAAACAATTCCATTCAGATTCAGCAATTTGACAACGGGTAAGGCAGCCACCTTAATTATTCAAATAGATTGCTATCTGTATTTATTCAGTCTCTGTAGTGCAGTTGTAGTTGACTATATTGTAACTCAAACTGGGATTTGAGTCAAATATTGTCCAACTCTGTGCGTGCTTACCTAATCAAATGGCCTGTATCTGTATTTGTATAGCTCCAGTGTGCCCTGCATAGTGTGTAGAAATGTGTGTGCGTGTGTGCAACCGTGCTGCTGCTAACTAATATTGTGACATTACCAAGAAACTGGATGACTGCAGAGAAATGACGACAAGTTCCCTGAATGGCCAGACCTACATCCCCTTCTTTTACGCACAACAGACATGCACACGTTGTGTGCGCGTACACACACACACACACACACACACACATCGTACATGTTGATCAACTGATGACTACATTCATATTTCGACTGCAGGAAGGACAGCGGCACAGCAAAGTAACAATCTGAAATAATATGAAGTTAATCCGTGTACACTACTCACAAAAGTTATGGATTTTTCAGTTAATGGGTAAAATTTTCCGATGATCTGTAAATACCTTATTGGTGAACACAATGTAGCTTTTGAATGTCCCACTGCCAAATTCACAAGTGTTTGATCCACGAATGGGCTAATACGGTACATTTCCAAGAAAATAATATACATGTTTATATAATAATAATAATAAAACAAATCAGCCCCCCCAAAAAAATCATCTGATCTTTGTCAATTTGTAAGAGGCTAATATGGGTTGATTAATCCATTAGGTCCTAATTTTCATGTCATGAGACCAAGAAGACTGCTAACAGTTGGTCAACCGTATGTCATCACTGTGAGGCTTCAAACGGGAAGTGGCCACGGATCTCAGAGCGGGGCTGGGCAACTGGCAGCCTGCATACGACCACTCTCTGAGTAGCCACTTGATTAATTAGGAAAAAAAATATACATTTTTTTCCCATTGTTTTTTTTTGTTTGTGTTTGTTTTCTGCTGGCGGGAGTTTTAAACATTTCTACAACTACACGGTATAACCTGAATACTCTCAACTTGGCACTCTCACTTATTGGTGGATTTTTTTCCCAATATATATGTTTTCAAATAGAATCTTTTTCTTTCCGTTCCTACTTTTGTATTTTTGTGGCACGGGGGGACAGTTTTATGAAAAATCTCCAGGTGTATAAACGTTTTTCCTTGTATATGTACAGTATATGTATATGGATTGGATTGGATACAACTTTATTGTTACACATACAGCACAGATGAAATTTCTTCCCTTTCAAGACGTGTGTGTGTCTATATTTTTTCCCCTGATGCATTAAACGGGCATCAATTGTACACCGGGCTTTTCTATTGTTGGTCTGGCACGGCCCCTCTCCCCCTCGAATAGCGCATTTCCGCTGTATAAGTTTTAAGTTGGAACATCACCATTCACACTAGATGGCATTCGTGGCTTGGTTTTGCTTTCAGCAGATCATATACTGTCCTATACTTCAACATGAGTAGGCCGAATACATTTTTGCGGATTCAGAATGATATGCAGGACAAACATACTACCTTAATCATTGAATTTTAGTTACCGGTAGTTGATTTTGGTGTGAAAAAAAAACATAAAATGAACTGAATATACTGTTCAGCAGTTTTGTGCCATCCTGGAATGGTGATATTTATACACAAGAGCCCTAAAAAAGTCACAGTATCTATCCATCTATCTATCTGCGCACAGACGTATTTTGCCCATATGTAAAAATCTTGTTCATGTGTAAACATATGTGTCATGCATCTGGTTTGGGAAGGTGTGGTCCCATGTGTCCCGCCCTCAAGCGGTGATGCAAAATTGTAGCCCCTCCGTCGTTTAAATTACTAATCCCTGTCTTCTAGAGTCACAGTGTCATCAGCGGGTTGCAGCAGAGACACTTGAAAGGCATGGAAATGGACATCATTTGCAAATGTTCACATTATAAATTTCCCCGTTCAGCTCTTTGCGATTGAGCAGATAATTGTGCAAAAAGTAGTGAAACACTCAGCACTTGGACATTCAAAAGTTTAGAGACTGACAAATTAAGTTCATATCTGAAGGAATTTTAAGTCTACCCTGAAATTTCACCCGATGTCCCTAACATTTTTGTTGAGGCCAATTCGCGCTAGCGTCAAGCTAGCGGACTGAAAGGCTCAGACATTTGGTTGTTTCAAAGACGCAGTGTTATTCTTATGTTTGACCGTGAATTCAACTGGGAGTGGCATTGGTCCAGTGCATTTTAAGGATGAACACACATTTTATGACAATTTACAAATAAGCTTTCCTTTGGTGAGCAAATCTTTTGACCTTTTCACTTTACTTTTTGACTCAGAGGAAAGGTGAACAAGATGGGACTCATTTGGTTTTTTTGAGATGCTGTTGGTTTTGGGTATTCCCCCTTGTGGGTTCATCTTTCTGTCTCTTCTCTCTCTCTCTCTCTCTCTCTCTCTCTCTCTCTCTCTCTCTCTCTCTCTCTCTCTCTCTCTCTCACTCTCTCTCACACACACACAATGCAGATGAGAAATATCTTAAGAATTAACTTGCGTGGCTCTGAATGGAGTTGTGACTGAGGAAGTTGTTCACCTTTTCCTCACCGATGCCTTTCTTCTTTCTACATCCCCCTGCACGCAGTTCAAGTTGGAAAACTGCTTCCTCTTTTCTTTCCCCTTTGGAAACCCCCCTCTCTTGTTCCCATCTATGCCAGAACCCCGGCAACAGAGCCACAACAAATGCCCAATACGCTGCCACCCTCCCTCTCCTGCTTCCACACATGCTAAGGGATATGCAAATTCCTCGCTTTCTGTCCTTAATTGATTAATTGAAACCACTTTGAAGGCTGGGATTGTTTGCCCACGTCCCCCTCCCCCACACCCCCGCCAGCGGCCCCTTTTCAATCCTCCCTTCACAACCTGCATGAAGGGGACACTTCTTACCCTTTCAACATCACACTTAATGTGCATAAAACCAATGTTGATGGATATTAGGGGAAACATTTGGTATGTAATATGTATTACACATTGACTCGATTAGTGAGTGAGCGAGTAAACTTAAAGGACTCTACAATATTGTCCCTTATAAAAACATACAGCAATGACATCATTCAATAGGATTACAAATAAATAAACCCGTTGTTCCCTGTTGCATCTTGTGACTGATACTGCTTCTTCTGGTACGTCTGACTTTGTTCTTTGAGATGTGACAACTCCTCTGTGAGCTCATCATTACAGCAATAATATGAGTGGTTATTTGCACAGGATCAAGAATATATGACTGTGCGTACTCTTATATTGTCTGTCTATATGTGTTGCTGTACAAGTTGTGTTCAATCCATAGCGTGAGGCCGCATAGGCTATACAAAATGGTTTTCTGTTGCGTCATAGCACGGCATGTACATCAGTGACATTGTTTTAATGGGGAATTTGCGCCTCCTTGTGAAGTCGCTTTCTGGAGAAGAGATGCAGGGTGGGGGTCATTGGGAATTATGAGAAATTGACACCAAACTACACGAAGTGTAAACATGTAGAAGAAAAGGGTTTCGAGCGAGGCTCCCACTGCAGATTTTTTTTTTTTCCATGTCCAAGTTTTACGTGACTGGTGTAAACGAAAAGAAAGTTACAGATTTTCGAAGCTTTAAGGCTCCATCAGATGCAATTACACATGTGGTCAAGATGACTTCAGGTCAAGATAAATTGTCTAAGTGATAAGTTTGGGGGTTCTGCCCAGGCTTTTTCATAGTCAGTAATGACGTATCAAAAACTTAGAATTGCTTATTTAGATTTTTTAAGGAAACAAATGTTTAATCGCACGCGAAATGCTCTTAAAAAAACTGCCAGGTAAAAAAATTTTTTGAGCGGAGAACATTTTTAGTTTTTGCAGCGCACGTTGGATTCAAAATAAAAATGGCCCAAAAATATCCATCCACGGTATTGAAAAGTACACTGCATGGTCCCTTGCGCAATGAGGGTTTAAACTGAGGTGTTACACATCATTGCGCCGAGTCGATCGCGCCACCTGATAAGAGCTGCGATCACAACCGCAATAGCAGCAAAACAAGTCCCAAAGCAGGACAGAAAGGTTTCCTGTTGTAACATCAAAAGCCTAAATAAATAAATCATGAAAAAATAGTGAGCGGTTCGGAAAATGGATGGATGGATGGAAAATACCATATAGTTTTCATAGTGCTTAGCTTGATTAGCATTTACAATCCTATTTATGGACAATTAAGAGTAGCAATTCTCAAAATGTGGTACTCGGGTTCACTCTAGTGGTACTTGAAAGAATCACTGCCCAAGTATGGTTCGGTTGTATTTCAACTTAGAGTACAAATTTCTAACATTTAGGTGCCGTGTTAATGTTCATACTGTGCACAATGTGATAGTGACTTGGTATCGTATTATTTTTCATGCACTCTTAGACCAACTATGCTACTGTATTTTAATAAGATAAGATAAGATAAGATAAGATAAGATAAGATATCCCTTATTTGTCCCACACTGGGGAAATTTACAGCCTCCAGCAGCAAGAATGTAGATAGAAAGAAGAAAAAACAACAAACACCGTTCAATTAAGTGCAATATAAACACAAAATGTTGGTTGTGGTTTTATGCCAACTCGTTGGACCCTGGATTTGCTGCATCTACTTTTCATTTTTTTAAATTGAATTATTTTTTCCTTTTTTCAACCCTAACTCATATTGACAGTTCATCAGCATTTAAAAAAAATTGTCAATTATATGCAGATTTTTGCTGTATAAGGCAGAACAAGTATTCCTCTAGAAGGCACATTGAACCCGGTATATGCACCTGTTCCCATTATTCAACAGAAGAGCTTCCCATTCAAACAAACACACCTTGACTTCACACTGAGCAAGTCAGTTTTGAGAGTGAAGTGTGTGTGTGCATGTGTGTGTGTGTGTGTGTGTGTGTGTGTGTGTAACCTGTACGATGAAACTACTATTGCACGGCAACACTAAAATGGCTGATGCAAACACAAAAACCCCCAAACAAATGAACAAACCCCAAACAAATGAACACTTTTTAGAACCACAATGCCATGCACCACATGAGTCATGACCTCAAAACCTCTGCACACACACACACACACGCAACATTTTAATACACTATTTGTTTGTGTTCTACCTCTTGGTCTTGTTCATTGCGGCTGCTTTCTCTCCGCGGCCTCGTCCTCCTCCTGCCCGGCATCTGAGCACGGCGTCCCTATAGCTCCATGCTTGACCCCTGCTCCTCCTCCTCTCCTTCTTCTTCCTCCTTCTCTCTGTCCTCTCTGAAGGATTCACCTTCCAGCCATCTACAAAACTAACCCCCCCTCCCCACCCTCACCCAGAAAGTCAGTCAAGCCCCTCTCCGAGTATGTGCGGTGAGCACAAATCAGCTGAGCCAGAGGTCATGCACCTGCCATCAAGGAAGGCATATGGAGAAAGAGGAGAAGGCCTCGCACCAGTGTGGGAAAACGGAGCTGCGAAAAAAATAAATAAAAAAAATCACTTGTCGCGTCTACGTAAACAAGTCAACATCTTAAATGGAGGAACTGGCTCTGGCAGATAAGGGAACTTGCATCAGTTTCTGTGTGTGCATGCGTGCGTGCGTGTGTGTGTGTGCGCGTGTATACAAGGGGGAGGAGGGAGGCTACATCGAGAGAATGGTGCACACATGCAGCGCTTGTATAGGAAGGAGGAGAGCTGAAGGCAGGCAGGCAGGCCGGCCGGCAAAGAGGGAGGGAGTAATGAACAATCGTCAGTATAGCTCAGGAAGCAACATTTGCTGGGCTGTTTAAGGCACTTCCCAGAGGAAATAATAGAAATAGAAAGAAGCCGCTTCCATGGGCCAGCTGTCGCCATCATGTAACTTTTATTTACCCTACAGACAATGTTTGAAGTGACTTTTGTCATCACGCGGCTGAAAAAAAATAACAGTATGTAATTAAAGTAGCCATCGGGGAAACCAATTAAAGTCGACATTGCAATGCGTGCAATTTTCAGCCACAATTTGTGGGTCGGAAGGAGGGATGTGGTGATGGTGGTGGTGGGGGGTGGAGGTGGAAGCTTTTATTTTGGCCGGTACATATATACACACACACATATATGTATAGTAGTTTCACCTGAAGAGGAAGGTGGCATCCACAAAACAAGAAACCAATTGTTTGTGTGCTATTAGTTTAAGCAGCCTCTGTTTATTATTGTCATTTAGATGGTCCGTTTACTGAAAAATGAAAGAAATTCCAAAGGGTTCACATGGTTTATCCTCATGACATATTTTTTTGAAGTAATACTGGTTTATTTTATGTTACTGGTGTTTTAATGTCTTTCCTTTTTTTTCTGGCAGATCAGATTTTGGAGATATTTTCTTCTTCTTATTATTATTTTTAGCTAGGTTTGACCTTTAAACGCGTATGCAATTCCACCTGTTGCTGAGAGTAGCCTTTAATTAATATTAAATATATTACATACTATTGCTATAGGTGGCACAAAGATGCCTAAGGAATGGAGGGGAAGTGTGCTGCTGCTCAGTTTTAAGAACAAGGGAGATGTGCAGGGTTGTAGTAACTACAGAGGAATAAAGTTGATGAGCCATACAATGAAACTATGGGAAAGAGTAGTTGAAGCTAAACTAAGAGCAGAAGTGAGCAGCAGTATGGTTTCATGCCAAAAAAGAGTACGACAGATGCAATATTTGTTTTAAGGATGTTGATAGAGAAGTACAGAGAAGGTCAGCATGAACTGCATTGTGTCTTTGTAGATCTGGAGAAAACGTATAAGGATGCCAGGAGAAGAACTGTGGTATTGTATAAGAAAGTCTGGGGTGACAGAGAAGTACGTTAAAGCGGTGCAGGACATGTATGATGGCTGCAAGACAGCGGTGAGGTGTGTTGTAGGTATGACGGAGGAATTCAATGTGGAAGGGGTCAATGCTGAGCCCCTTTTTATTCTCTTTGGTGATGGACAGGTTGACAAAAGAGATTAGACAGGAATCTACGTGGAGTATGATGTTTGCAGATGACATTGTCATCTGTAGTAAGAGCAGGGAACAGGTGGAGGAGAAACTAGAGAGGCCCTGGAAAGGATGGGAATGCAGGTCAGTCGCAGCAAGACGGAGTACGTGTGTGAATGAGCCAAGTACAAGAGTGAGGTTACAGGGAGAAGAGATAAAGGAGGTGGAAGATTTACTTGTACTTGGGGTCAACTCTTCAGAGCAATGGAGAGTGTGAAAAAGAGGTTAAGAAGCGTGTACAGGCAGGCTGGAACGGCTGGAGAGAAGTGTCAGGTGGGATGTGCGATGTGTGATAGAAGAGTTTCAGCTAAAGTGAAAGGCAAGGTGTATAAAACTGCTGTGAGACCAGCCATGCTGTTTGGACTGGAGACAGTGCCACTGAAGGAAAGGCAGGAGGCAGAGCTGGAGGTAGCAGAGATGAAGATGTTGAGGTTCTCTTTAGGAGTTACCAGGTTGGATAGGATCAGGAATGAGTACATCAGAGGGACAACTCATGTTTGAGGTTTTAGAGAGAAAGTCAGAAAGGCCAGACTGAGATAGTTTGGACATGTCCAGAGGAGAGAGACTGAATATATTGGGAGAAGGATGCTGAGTCTTGAACTGCCAGGCAGGAGGCTAAGAAGAAGACCAAAGAGGAGATTTTTGGTTCTGTTGAAAGAGGACATGAAGGTAGCTGGTGTAAGAGAAGAGGACACACAAAACAGGGTTAGATGGAGGAAACTGATTCGCTGTGGCGACCCTTGAGGGGAAAAGCCGAAAGGAAAAGAAGATTGCTATAGATGGCACGGTTATTGACTGGTTCGCTCATCTGCCTCAAGTGAGAAGGTCCAAGGTTGGATTCCAGGCTCCGGCCTTCCTGTGCGGAGTTTTTGTTCTCCCCGTGCCTGCGTGCGTTTTCTCTGGGTACTCTAATTTCCTCCCACATTCCCAAAACATGCATGTCAGGCTATTGAACAGACAGACCTGACCTGAAAACCTGGACTCACCCCCACTCACCCATTCTGAATATGCTTGTATTTATTATTTTCTCATTTATATTTACATGTATACTTTTTGTTCTTCTACTTCTCCCTTTCATAATTTTTGCTGCTGTAATTTGGGAACTTCTCCATTGTGAGACAATAAAAAGTTTTCTTCACTTATTTTATCTTAATTTTCCAAAGGTGTGATTGTGAGTGTCAATGATTGTTTGTCTGTGTGCGCCCTGTGATTGGCTGGCAACCTGTTCAGGGTAAACCCCGAAGGCAACTGGTGTAGGCTCCAGCACACCGGCGACCCCTCGGACAATGGAAGGATCGATATTAGTGCAATTATATTATTTTAATGAAATTCTGATGTGCTACAGACAAAATAAGGGCTGATTCAGAATCGAAAACTGTCAAATTCATCAATATTTACAGGCATTCCTGATTAAAAAAAAATGTTGATCAGTGTGATGTTGCTCACCACCAAGTTATTGCTCACAGATCCCCGGGTTCTCAGGATGAGAGCCCCGACCTCACTTTGAGAACCCCTGCTCTACGATACCCATATCAGGTTCCCGATCCTAATTTCTTCTGTCTTCTCCCCCCACTTCCATGTCTGAGGGTGGCAAGCAACCACACAGGGCACATAGTGTTTGCACTTGTGCAGCTGGACAAGGGCGGCTCAATGGCGGCCTTGTTTGAACACGCCACCAAGAGGAAGAGGCGACCATACAGGGGACATTAATGCGTCCCGAATGCGCAGAGGTGGCCTCTTTTTTATGCAGGAAGCTGACTGGCTTGGCACAGAGGGCCATGTGGCATCGAGAAGCAGGCAAAAATGCAGAGCCGAGCGAGCGAGGCAGGCGTCCTACAGACCGTGCATGCAAAATCTCACGGTGCTGGAGTGTATTGAAGGAGGACTCTGAGGACAAGAAATGGCATTTACACGGTTGCAAAGCGACAATCCTGCAGTCATTTTAAAGTGGAGAGATCTTTGGGAAAATTGAAGGCCAACTGTGAAGTAAATTCAGATTTGTTTCTAAAAACAGTAGTGGTCCTTCAGTATACCGTATCACGGTTCACTTTTTGCGGCTTCACTGGAACAGGATTTTTAAAAATTGTATTTGTATTGCGTATTATTCTCCATATAGGCTCCAGCATGCCCCACGACCCTTGTGAGGATAAACGGATCAGAAAATGGATGAATGGATTCTTCTCTATGTAATGAGATTTGGTGGTGATTTTGTTTGATTTTATGACCTAAACCCAAAGAAAGGCCTTCGTCCGGTTTTTCTGTTAGAGGAATCTATGAGCAAAATTGTACCATGTTTAAAGTTTCATTTAATCTGGGCACATCTAAACGTTTGGGTGCATATCCAGCACCCCCAAATGCCTGTGCACAAAGGCGCCGGCCACCTGGCCGGAGGGCTGTTGAAGTCCACAATTAGCACGTCAATGCAGGTGGGCGATCACGGGGGAGAGGGCGAAACTCGGTCACAAAAGGGAAATGAATGATTCGGGAACACCGGTTGAACAACAAAAGACGAGTTGAGAACACCCGTCGCGCCCAGGCGACATTGGCCATCCGAAAAGTCTGCAACATGATAATTCGATGTAGACCAGACAGAAAAGGCGCCAACGGACTGGTGGTTCAATGTTTAAAACAAGTAACCAATCACTACCAAGAGGCCGGACCGGGTGTGCGGTATGCAAATATCGGGGGCAATGTTATCCTTGTATGTTACAATAAAAGTCTGAATTGGCGGGAAGGGAGCTGGAGTGTGTGATCATCGGAGCAACTAAACCGTCGTTCGCTCTCAGAGATCCGCTCCCCGCCGATACTGAAGACAATTTTCCTGTGTCCCGAGTCATTTCTTTAACTTTGTCCGAGAAAATCTCTGACATTCTCCAAATGCAGAAAGTGATTGTACATAACACCTATAGTCCGACACATTTGTAGTAGGAAAGCAAATCTGTCATTCCTGGCTCTTATTCTTCCAGGGTTGTAAAAGTGACTTCCACCTGTTTCGGCTAAAACGTCCCCTTGTCGTAATACCGTAAATGCACTTAAAAATTATGCATATCAGTGCAATGCTGGATAAGTTAATACAGTTGTCATGACGGCAGAGCTTTAAGAGTCAGAGGCAGCCCGTTAATGAACCACGTGCAAATCTCTGGGTCCATTATGGGTAAGGGACTCTCATTGGCTCTGACCATTTCCTTTATAACTCTTGTGAAGCAGCCTACAAAACTGGGATTTGGACTATTTCAACATCTGGAATTTGGGTTTAATTTAATCTTTTTGGTTTGATACTCCTTAACGCACTGCCTTCTCCTGAGAAACGACCATTAACATAATTTTGAAATGTGGAAACGTTTTTCTGTCAGGCTGATCGCATGACATGACTCATTAGTTTTGCTGTCCAGTTGTTTGCTTACTGTACTTAGCCTATGTGTGTTATTTCAAGATATTGACAAATACATGTGAATATGAATAAATGTGCTGAATCAATGTACAATTTTAATCCACCTTTTTCGTCCGTCTGTATCGTTTTCTGTCTGGAAATTGTGATGAATGAATGGAAGTTTACAATCCTTTGCAATAGCTTGCAAAAGCTGGTTGTTTGGTAGCCTCTCATTTTTTTCGATCTCCTTTATCGAGTGCCGGCAACACGCGGCTCCAGAGCCGCATGCGGCTCTTTAGCGACACCTAGTGGCTCCCTGGAGTTTTATAAATAATGTTTGAAAATGGAAAAAGATTTTGATAGTAGGCTAATATACTGTGGCTCAAATAGATAGATACATGTTGCAACTCCGAAAAAGGAGAGCTGTGGAGTTGTTTTTTTTAAAAACATACACTTTATTTATGCTTTTAACAGTCTCGACAAACACAGACACGTCTGCGTCGGACTCCATGCCTTCTCTCTTCTCGTTGGACTCAAGAGGTGTCAAAGACAGCCTCAGAAAAATGGAAATAATGATAACTTCATTGACACTAAGAAAAGCGAAAATAATGCACCAAAACAAACAAAAAATAAATAAATCAAGCGAGAAAATGACAAAACAAATTCTATGGGGGCATTTGTGAACCCACAACAAAGGAATTAATAACATAAACAATTCTGAGATAGTCCAGTCTCCTACATTCATACAGCATGTGTTTCCTTCATTATAAGTTTTATAGAAGGCTTTGATTTTTTTGCGGCTCCAGACATATTTGTTTTTGTCCTATATGGCTATTTCAACATTTTGGGTTGCCGACCCCTGTCCGATATGCATGGGCAGGGGAGATCTACAGGTGACTTCTTTATGATGAGGCTTGAGACCTGACATTTCCAGTATTGACCGGAAAAGTCCCAAGAACCAGGAAATGACAACCCTAGCTTTATCCCAGAGGCAAGAATAAATACGTCGACGATATTTTAACATGAACGCCGTCGGTTCCTCTTGTCCTTGCAGTGAGGTTTAATATTGACACAATGTCGCCACCCTCCGCCACAACAATGCAGTTGCACTACAAGCAGACGCCAAGTCATGGTTTGAGAAAAAATGACTCCATGGGCGGGAGATGAGCTGCGTTGGGGACTACAGTTCCCATAATGCACGTCGGGCCATCGTCTTCGGTGGCGCGTCACATCCCCGAGCCGGCTTCTCTCCGTTCTACCCATAGAGGCAGGCGGGGTTTTCTGTCCAAAGAGTCGTTTGCTTAATTTGCCTCTTCCCTGCCGCAGTGAGAGATGGAGCAGAGGATGACGGTGACGGATATAAAATGGATACCGATCAGGTAAGAACCCCAGTGTCCGTGTGTGTGTGTGTGATCCACTTTCCTTAAATGCTTTGTATATTCTAGTGTTTCCCAACCTTTATTAAGCCAAGGTCCATATTTTTTTGTTGAAAAATTACACAAAGCAAATATTGACTCTTTGTGGTTTGCTGTTCCCAAATTTACCTCTTTGTGTGTCTTACTGTGGAACCTATTGTAAAATGTTTGCAGTAAATCTCATATATTTGCTTTTTCTGTAATGCCCTTAAGATGCCACAAGCTGCTGCCAAAAGTTAATTAGTTGGAAAATAGTCGTCTCAAAGTATGTTTCAGTGATATGCAAAATTTCCCAAAATCTCATATTTATGCTTGGAGTGCAACTAAGTGTTCTTTAATGATTGGATATTCTGTTGATTATTTCCTGGATTAATGATGAAATGCAGAAAATGCAAACATGTAAATCTGTTAGGCACCAAACCAGATACTGAATCTTAACAAGTCAATACATAGGCAAAATGTTGATATTTTTTTCCAAAGTTCATACAGATATTTGCAAATGTTTTATTTTGATTAAACACAAAGATAATCAGGGCGGCCCGGAAGTCCAGTGGTTAGCACGTCTGCTTCACAGTGCAGAGGTACCGGGTTCGATTCCAGCTCCGGCCTCCCTGTGTGGCGTTTGCATGTTCTCCCCGGGCCTGCGTGGGTTTTATCCGGGTGCTCCGGTTTCCTCCCACATTCCAAAAACATGCGTGGCAGGCTGATTGAACACTCTAAATTGTCACAAGGTGTGAGTGTGAGTGCGAATGGTTGTTCGTTTCTGTGTGCCCTGCGATTGGCTGGCAACCGGTTCAGGGTGTCCCCTGCCTACTGCCCGAAGACAGCTGGGCTCCAGCACCCCCAGTGACTCTAGTGAGGATCAAGCGGCTCGGAAGATGAATGAAAAAAACAAAGATAATAATAATAGATAATAGATAATAGATAATTCAGATCAATCAGAGGACTGCAGAGAAGGGAAATTATTTCCCAGTGAAAGGCTGACATTTCTCGGATTTGGACAATTTTAAGTGAAACAATGTTTTCTCAAATTTGAATGGTGACATTTTCCAGAAAATGTCACGTTGGAAATTTTTCAATCCTTTCAAATGAATTTCTGAATGTGATTGTGGACATGTACAACAGCTGCCCGCCACTTTAGTCTCAAACATGACGAAGGAGGGGAGGAGAAAGGAAGGAGTGTCTGTCAGTGTGAAGGAGTGGCACTCCTTCTACAAACATGGTGGTATAGCAAGTTGGGTGCCATGAAGGGGTGGGGGCTCTCCCTCCATCCCTCACACTCTCTCACACGGCACTGTGTGAGTCGACCAGGACGGGTGCTGTCCTCCAGCACACTCACACGCTCTTGCACCGCGAGACACCGGCAGAAACAGAGGGAGAGAGAAAGCGGGGAGAAGAGGAGATAAAACAAAGCCAGAAGAAAACAAACTAAAGGATCTTGTCTTGTCTCTGGAGGTGGTGCCAGTAACGCGTGGCGAAGGATGGCGGAAGGGGGCGAGGGAGAGGAAGAGATCCAGTTCCTGCGAACGGTGAGTTCCCTTTACTTTTCACGACTTACTGCTTACCTGTCAGCGGCCAGTAGAGTCCAGAACGATCTGGATGACGCTCCTGTTTGTGACCTCGGGGGTCATCTTCATGACAGGGGCTTCATTTGATTCCAACCAGTTGTTGAACATGTTGGTACAGTACATCCCCATAAAAACTCGGCACCCGATTCGTATCCCTTCTCGTTAAGCTGACAGTGGTGCATTCTGAATGTGTGTGTGTGTGTATATGTGCATGTGTGGCAAGCCGTGTATTTGGTATCAGCACCCTCAGTGAGGTCTTCACCAACTTTATTCACCCTGTAGCACGTCACACTTATAGAAACCATCAATAGTATTGAAAAATGCAAAAAAAAAAAAAACACACACGCCTGTGGCACATAAAGTATATAATCTGTAGCAAAGTCAACATTGATGTATCTATCAAACAACATTTCACGAGAGACGCTCGTTAAATGTGTGCAGGAGGCTAATGACATGTTTTTTGAAATTGCCTGTTATAAGTTTTGCTCAGATCAACCAAGGACACAGGACAGAAAAATATTGTCTTTGAGGGTTGGCTAGCTGGCCCCGTGAGGATGAATCTGAAACCGAACAGTCTCATTTTGGCATGGGCCAATTACTGGTTTGACAGTTCACCATTGTTTTAAAAAGTACATGCCTCAATAACCGCTGATATTAGCTATCACCGGGTGACGGGTAAGGGTGAGGGGACTACTAAGCAGGGTTGAAGAACACCTCTTTGAAGTTGATTGACGCCAATTATTTTTCCTCTTTCAAACTTTACTTGTAGCAGATGTTTCGGACGCCATGCACGTTTTGAGCATGGCGTCTCCGATCCAATGGTGAAAAGAGATTTTTGTTTCTCTCCTCTTTCATCTGTAACTGCTTCACACAACATTGCGTACACAGGAGTAGTTGTTACGATTGTATCACTGTGGATGTGTTATGTGTTCTGTTCTATTATTTTAGTTTTTTTGTGTTAAGTGTTCAGCTGCAGCCGTTGTGAAAATAATTGCATTACTTGGCGAGGGGAGGGGTATGCAGTTCGGCACGGAGGAGAAGGAGAGATGGAGCAAAATTGCAAACACGGATGCCTTTTTAGTTTATTCATTTATGTGCATTGTCCTAAAAACAACAAAAATGGTGCCAGCGGATACTAGTTTGCCCCAAGGGCAACATGAGTAGCCCTCGAGTCGGTTCTAAAATTACTCACCAGTGATGGCATCCCCGGACTCACTAAGTAGAATTTAAACTGAGTAAGAACGTGAACATTTATTTTGCTATTTAAACTTAACGTGGAACATGTTTCTTTGAGATCAAGTATTCCAGATTTTGTTTTCAAATAAAATAAATTATTTTCAGTTGTGTGGGGGTCAGTTTTAATTCACCCAAATATTTCAAAACACATAATTTTAGAGGTGTGATTTTAATCACGATATTTTTGCTCACGGTTGTCATACTGTCTGAATCTAATATTGGCCCATGACTAGTCCCATTGCTAATACAGTATAGTTCAAATCATGTTGGCCGGCACTACTCATTCCGAAGGCCGGGCGGATTAGATTGACATGGCAGCAAATAGTCTAAAATCTCATTGCACAACAAAAAAAGTAAAAAATGACCATTGTTGTACCCGAATGTGGAGACAGACAGACAGACAGACAGACAGACAGACAGACAGACAGACAGACAGACAGACAGACAGACAGACAGGGGCGGGTGCATCTGTTAGCATGGTTATCTATTTTTATCGGAGGAAAGCAGAACCCGAGCGAGGAACCCAACGGGGCTCGAGGAAGCAGAGCAGCTAGCTGTTTGCGAATGCCTGTCGGAGACAGCTGAGATAGTGGATGCGTCCTCTTGGTGCTCGGAGGGTGCAAGACGCCTCGAAAAAAAAAAACCCTTAATTGCTGACCTGGTTGTGTCACGTTCTGTCCGAAGCGATAGCTATCGCTTCGTGCAGAACAAATGAAATAAAGGTTGGATCCCCGGAGAACAGACAACGAAAAAATCTTGTCAACGAAAAAGTGTCTTTAATGACAAAAGAACAGAAAGAGCCCGACAGGGAAAAAACGGTAACACAAAACGCTGGTCAAATAAGGACCAGGAAATAACAAGAAGGGTACTCTAACAGAAAACGCTCGCGGAAAAACAACACGACGCGAGGAGGACCTGAATTTGGCGGAGATAAGAGCAATACAACAACTAGGAGCAAAACGCGAATAACAGCCGTAAGGCAAAAAGGCAACGGGTCAATTGAACAATAGCGAGATCGAGCGCGGGTGCAATATGGCACGGCATGGAATTCTCCGGCAGTGAGATGACTGCCGGAGTCGCTTGATAAAGGCAGGTGATCAGCCCGAAATTCACAACAGGTGTGCAGTCGGGGAAAAGAAAGCCCGCCCCCTGCAGGCAGGCACGGAACGTGACAGTACCCCCCCCTCAACGGACGCCTCCCGGCGGACCTCCCGGTTTGGAAGGGTGAGCGGAGTGGAAGTCGCGCAGAAGGGACGGGTCAAGGATCCAGGAGCGAGGCACCCACTGCCGCTCCTCAGGCCCGTAGCCCTCCCAATCGACCAGGTATTGGAAGCCCTTGCCCCTGCGCCGAGAGTCCAGGATGGCACGAACCGTGTACACCGGGTCACCGTCGACGACCCGCGGAGGGGGCGGCGGCGTGGGAGGAGGAGCCAAGTCACTGGAAGAGACGGGTTTGAGAAGGGAGACGTGGAAGACGGGGTGGACCTTCATGGTAGGAGGTAGACGGAGCCTGACAGCAGCCGGGTTGATGACGGCCTCAACCTCGAAGGGACCAGTGAATCGAGGACCCAGTTTCGCCGAGGAGCCGGCCAGGCGAAGGTCCCGAGTAGCCAGCCATACCTTCTGCCCCACCAGATAGGAGGGGGCCGGGCGCCGACGACGATCCGCGATTTGACGATTCCGGGACGCCGTGCGGGACAATGCCGCCCGGGCCTCCCTCCACACACGATGGGCCCGCTTGAGATGATGCTGGACGGAAGGGACCTCCACCTGCCCCTCCTGTGACGGGAACAGCGGCGGCTGGTAGCCGTAGGCAGACATGAACGGTGACCGGCCGGTTGCGGAGGAGACGAGGGTGTTGTGCGCATACTCCACCCATGGCAAGTGGTCGACCCATGATGCGGGACGGTGGAGACACACACAGCGGAGGGCCGCCCCCAGATCCTGGTTGGCGCGCTCCGCCTGTCCGTTAGACTGGGGGTGGTAGCCGGAGGTCAGGCTGGCAGTGGCTCCGAGGGACCGGCAGAACCGCTTCCAGACGCGAGACACGAACTGGGGCCCCCGATCAGACACAATGTCCGTCGGAATGCCGTGGAGGCGGAAAACGTGTTCGACCAGGAGGTCGGCGGTCTCCAGCGCCGACGGTAACCTGGACAAGGGCACAAAATGAGCCGCCTTGGAGAAGCGGTCCACGATCGTGAGCACGACCGTACGGCCCCGGGAGGGGGGAAGGCCCGTGACGAAGTCCAGAGCGATGTGGGACCAGGGGCGTGGCGGAACGGGCAACGGTTGGAGCAATCCCGCCGGAGGTTGACGGGAAGACTTGCCGCATGCGCAGGAGGTGCAGGCCCTGACGAACTCCGTCACGTCGCTCCGGAGCTCCGGCCACCAGAACCGCTGGGAGACGAGTTGCACCGTCCGGCTCACCCCCGGATGGCATGCCACCTTGGATCCATGCCCCCACTGCAGGACCTCCGAGCGCAGGGACGGAGGCACGAACAGTCTCCCCGCCGGACACCCCGCCGGCACCTGAACCCCCTCCAGGGCAGTCTGGATCCGCTGCTCAACCTCCCACTGGACGACCCCCACGATGCACTGAGCTGGGAGGATGGTTTCCGGGGGCCGGTCCCCTCCCGTGGGGTCGTGGAGACGGGAGAGGGCGTCGGGCTTGGTGTTCTTCGACCCGGGGGAGTAGGTGAGAATAAAGTCGAACCTGGTGAGAAACAAGGCCCACCGGGCCTGACGGGGGTTTAGTCTTTTGGCGGTACGGAGGTAAGCAAGGTTCTTGTGGTCGGTGTAAACGGTAAAAGGTTCCTTTGCCCCCTCGAGCCAGTGCCGCCACTCCTGCAAGGCGGAGACAACAGCTAACAGTTCGCGGTTGCCCACGTCGTAGTTGGATTCGGCCGCTGTGAGTCGGCGAGAGAAGAAGGCGCAGGGGTGCAGCTTCTGGTCGATGGGCGAGCGTTGAGACAGCACCGCCCCCACCCCTGAATCCGAGGCGTCCACCTCTACAATAAAGGGAAGATCAGGGTCAGGATGTTGAAGAACAGGGGGACTGGTAAACGCCGCCTTTAAGTCTGTGAACGCAGCGTCCGCGGTGGAATCCCACTTGAACGGGGTCTTAATAGACGTCAGGCGGGTCAAGGGGAGCGCCTTCTGGCTATAGGCCCGGATAAACCGTCTATAGAAATTGGCAAACCCCAGGAAACGCTGCAGTTCTTTACGATTAGTGGGAACCGGCCAGTTCGTGACTGCCTGTGTCTTGATGGGGTCTGCTCGTAACCTACCCCGCTCAATGATAAACCCCAGAAAGGAGATTACGGGAACATGGAATTCACACTTCTCTGCCTTGACG
Source organism: Hippocampus zosterae (assembly GCF_025434085.1). Lineage (NCBI taxonomy): Eukaryota > Metazoa > Chordata > Actinopteri > Syngnathiformes > Syngnathidae > Hippocampus > Hippocampus zosterae. The sequence goes on from NC_067460.1 coordinate 8,930,540, forward strand.
AAGAGCCGGTTTTCTAGTAGGCGCTGTAGCACCCGCCTAACATGTTGCTTGTGCTCCTGTAACGACCGGGAGAAAATCAATATATCGTCCAAGTAGACAAAGCAGAAGATGTTGATCATGTCTCTTAGCACGTCATTTATGAGGTTTTGGAAGACGGCAGGAGCGTTAGTGAGACCGAAAGGCATCACTAAGTACTCAAAATGGCCTAGAGGGGTCTTGAAAGCGGTCTTCCATTCATCTCCCTCTCTGATACGGACCAAGTGATAAGCGCTGCGCAAATCTAACTTGGAGAAAATGGTGGCGGATTGCAATGGGGCGAAGGCGGAATCTAACAAAGGTAGTGGGTATTTATTCTTTATGGTTATCTCGTTTAACCCACGATAGTCGACGCAGGGTCGCAGGGACTTGTCCTTCTTTCCCACGAAAAAAAACCCCGCCCCTAACGGTGAACGCGAAGGTCTAATGAGACCTGCGGCGAGCGAGCTGTTAATGTACTCCGTCAACGCCTCGCGTTCAGGCCGAGACACCTGATACAGCCTCGAGGTCGGCAACGGAGCGCCCGCCTGCAGGTCTATTGCGCAATCATAGGGGCGGTGTGGAGGTAAGGAGCGCGCGCGGTCCTCGCTAAAAGCCCCCTTGAGGTCCCGATAGCAATCCGGCACTCCGTCAAGGCAGATATCCTCGGGGGGTGTGACGCGTTTATACCCCCCGACGGCTGACTGTAAACAGTGCTGATAACAGTACGGACTCCAACTATCTATTGCTGGGCGCGCCCAGGAAATTACGGGGTTGTGTACCCTAAGCCAGGGTAACCCAAGGATAATAGGAGCGTTGCGGGACCGCATTACCAGAAAACGCCGATGCTCGACATGGTTACCCGAAAGTTGCAGTTTCAATGGCTCCGTTCTGTGCGTAACGACCGCCAGGAGACGCCCATCGAGATCGCGAACCCGCTTTCTAACAATAAGCTCCTCCAAGAAACAACCCAACTCGGAGGCGAGCTCGGTGTCCATCAGACAATCGTCTGCTCCTGAGTCTACCAGGGCCCGAACCCGCCTCGACCGGGAGTCACCAAATATCTCCCCCTCAAGTTCCAGTCTGTTGGGGTGTCCCGATCGCGCGTCGGCTTGTCTAGGCTCGGGGGTTAACGCGCGGGATCGTGACTCACAGTACTCGGGATAGACGTGAGAAGATGATCCCGGAAGGCTGGTTGTGGCGTGAGGAGAGGTTTGGGTGTTGTCTCTGGTCGTACGACGGCTGGCACGGCGACTTCCTTCCTCTCCGCCAACGTCCTTGCCACCCAGCTGCATAGGTTCCGCCGCGGGTGCCGTCTCCCGGAATACTCCCCGATGTTCCTCACGATGTGGAGAGTGTCGATACGGGAAACGATTTCCCCCACGCTCCCGGCCCCGCTCCCTCAAGCGATTGTCCATGAGGAGAGCGAGGTCAATCAGCTCCTCCAGGTCGGTGCTGTGGTCGCGGGTCGCCAGCTCGTCCTTGAGCTGAGAGTTCAGGCCGCGTCGAAACAGTCCACACAATGCTCGATCACCGTATCCGCTCTGTGCTGCCAGAATCCGGAACTCGATCGAGTAGTCGGCGACCGATCGTCTTCCCTGGTGGAGGGCAAGTAGCCGACCCTCTGCCTCTCGGCCCCGCACGGGATGGTGGAACACCCGGCGAAAGGCTGTCACGAATTCAGGGAACGATGATCGGAGGCTCGGCTTGGATTCGCTGGTCGCAATCGCCCATGACGCCGCCGGACCTGTTAACAAACTCATGATATAGGCCACCTTGGCAGCATCATTAGCGTAGGCAGACGGCTGTTGGTCGAATACGAGTGAGCACTGGTGAAGGAAGTGACCACACTGCCCATGCTCACCCCCATAGCGAGGGGGGTGTGGAAGCGATGGTTCCCTCGACATAATGGTATGAGAGGGGAACGCTTCCGGGGTGGCTGGATGGCCCCCGGAGGAATGGGGTCTCCGTTCCTCCACCCGTGTTAGACGAGGCTCGTAATCGTCGAGCCGATGAGCCAGCATGGAGACCGCGCCTCGGAGTTCCGAAATGGCTTGGCCCTGCTGACTCATCTGTTGCTCTTGTCGTGCAAGAGCGGACAATATTTTTTCGACGTCTGCGGGATCCATGGTGGCCGGAGAATTCTGTCACGTTCTGTCCGAAGCGATAGCTATCGCTTCGTGCAGAACAAATGAAATAAAGGTTGGATCCCCGGAGAACAGACAACGAAAAAATCTTGTCAACGAAAAAGTGTCTTTAATGACAAAAGAACAGAAAGAGCCCGACAGGGAAAAAACGGTAACACAAAACGCTGGTCAAATAAGGACCAGGAAATAACAAGAAGGGTACTCTAACAGAAAACGCTCGCGGAAAAACAACACGACGCGAGGAGGACCTGAATTTGGCGGAGATAAGAGCAATACAACAACTAGGAGCAAAACGCGAATAACAGCCGTAAGGCAAAAAGGCAACGGGTCAATTGAACAATAGCGAGATCGAGCGCGGGTGCAATATGGCACGGCATGGAATTCTCCGGCAGTGAGATGACTGCCGGAGTCGCTTGATAAAGGCAGGTGATCAGCCCGAAATTCACAACAGGTGTGCAGTCGGGGAAAAGAAAGCCCGCCCCCTGCAGGCAGGCACGGAACGTGACAGGTTGTTGCTTTCCAAAAGCTGTGCAGAGGGCGGTTGCGGAGTGAAGTCCTGGTGTGAGGTTTCCAGATGTTGCTCAGTTACAGTGGAACCTCCGAAATGGACATTTCCTCATGGGAAAATTTGAATTCATTTGGACAAACTGTCTCTTTTGAAATGATGGCCAAAAATGTAAACCATTTCCCATATATGTTTGGGAGATTTCAAGCGTGTTATTCAATAATTTGAAACCAGGTTAAACTTTTTGTCCATGATAACAAAAGGCATATTTGGCGCAAACACAACACTTTTCTTCATCAAAAGAACACTCAGTCAACCGTTGTGGCGGCAGCATATTGAACTGTGGCTTTCTTTCTTCAACTGGAACTGGTGATGAGATTAAAGAGGAGTGCAGCTTTTTATGAATTTTTAATAAGTGGTGCACTTCAATGACTGCATGGCGGTTGAGGGTTCAGGGCCACATGAGTCTCAAAAACTCGTTGAACTCACCACATGAGCCTGCATTTGTTCAATCTTTGCATTAGCCTCAGCCTGGTTTTTGGAGATTTTTGGCGATTTTGGGCAAGATGTTTGGTTGTGTGGCTGGAGGCTGTTCTATCCATCCAGTACAAATATTGATGCCATGTGGGAAGTAATTAAACATCGGGCATCATTTCTCAAGTGTGAGTACATTAGTTTTTGTCACAAAAATGAAGTTTTAATGTCATACAAGTGATAAAAGGGATTAACTCCTTTTCATAAGATGTTAAAATACTAGGCAGGGATAAGGTAAGAGTTTTGCACTCTACCAATTGCACGTGGCTCACTTTGCAGTGTATTTATTCAGACACAGGCTAAAGTCGTGTATGGGTTAGCCTAATAGCATAGTTGCATTTGTCAGCCACGCTGAAATGTGCAGGCTACGCAGATGTCTCAATTGGTCATCATTTCAAATATGTCTCATATGTCCAAAATAAAAACAATCAAGTTTGTTATGGTTAGGTTGACTTAGGGTCAGTGGGATTCATAATCACATTGTCACGCTGAAGTCCGATACTGCACTTCCTTTAACAGTAGGGCGTGTCCTACTTGGATGCAGCAGCCAATCATATTGCAATAAGGCGTGTCCTGCTTCGAGCTCGAGAGGGATCCATGATAACCCATGCAAGTCATCAGTGAGTCTCAAGTTTTAATCTTTTAAGTTTCAGGCAAGTTTCAAGTCACTATGGCAAAAAGTAGCTGTGCTTGTGCTATATTGCTGGACTATAACACCTTGATAGTCACACCTAGTTTTAAATGGACCTAACCATCTATCTGAACCGAACCATCTGAACCGGTTGCCAGCCAATCGCAGGGCACGCATAGACGAACAACCATCCGCGCTCACACTCACACTCACACTTTAGAGTGTTCAATCAGCCTGCCATGCATGTTTTTGGAATATGGGAGGAAACCGGAGTACCCAGAGAAAACCCACGCATGGAGGGCGAGGCTGGAATTGAACCTGGTGCCTCTGCACTGTGAGGTTGACGCGCTGATCACTGGACCACCAGGCCGCCCTGGACCCAACCAGTCTTTGTATTTCTTATCTTGAATCAATTGCTGTATTGTTTTCTCAATCAAACATGTAACTGACATGTAGCTAACAATAGGTGTTTGATGAGTTATTTGTTGAGCTAAACCAGGGGTGCGCACTTCCACTCCTAGAGAGCTGCTATCCTAGTGTAAACTTCCAAAACAGGCAGGACAGCGGCTCTTTCCGACCCGAGTTGCCTACCCATGAGCTGAATTCTGTGGTAGTACAGTGCACTCCGCTTAATAGAACACCATTGGGCCGAAGCGCTTCTGTTCTACTAAGCGGGGTTTCTATTAACCGGAGACACTTTATTAGGTACACCTTCAGACACGTCGACGACCAAGTTATGCACGCAGAAAAACCCCTGCTGACGAGTTAGAAGAGATATTTCGACTGTGGACGTCCATATCTTTAATCAAACAACAAAACAACAACTTTAATCAACTTCAGTCAAACATCTCAAATCACGAGAAAAATGTCGTTACTTTTGTCTGGAAACAGGAGTCCGTAACTTTGCAGTTGACTTCCCTCTCAATGCGCTGGATAAGAGGGAAGTCCTGGAAACCGCGGGCGTACCTTCTGAGAATCCGGCAATGCATCGTATCGTCTGAGTATGTCCTTCTTATCCGCAGGTGATAGCCCTCGTCTCTTGAATGAAGTTGAAGCCATTGTGACGTGCGTGTGTCTATGTGTGGAGTGAGCGTGCTACCTGTTACTGTATACGGCTAGAACTACCGCGTTTTCTCGCGATAGTGGTACAGTATCGCGATAGCTACACTTCTCGCGATAGCTACACTTCGAAAACCACTAGTTTACAATGTTCATTGCTTACGGCCTGTTCTATTAAGCGGAGATCTGTTCTACTAAGCGGAGTATCTTTATAGGAAATTGCATTAGGCAAATCGGTTCCAGAGCCTTTTGCTCTATTAAGCGGATTACTCTATTAACCGGTGTTCTATTAAGCGGAGTGCACTGTATCACAAAACCCACCAAAAAAGAAGCAAAACACACTGGACTAGTGAGATTTGCTAATGATCATCAATGAAAAAAATGGATACAACAGCCTCGTCTTTTTTTCTGTTGAATGTAAAAGCTGTGTCACTGTTTGCACCGTATGCCTCACTTGGCCCCTAGTAAGACATTTTCAAGTTGTATTTGAGTTTCAGTCTATAATTGAAGCCTCTTTTTATAGTGTGTCACTATAAGTGTGCACCCTCGAGAAGGAAGCTAGAGCAGCCAGTGGCCTACTTGCGAGCATCTTTTGGGACACGTGTGTGTGCGTGTGTGTGTGTGTGTGTGTATAAACACCAGTTTTAAATTGACCTGACAAGCATCTCCTGGGAAAAAATTGTGTATCCGTCTGTCTATGTGTCGCTTATCCTCACGAGGCTCACGGACATCCATCCATCTATTTTCTTATCCGCTTATCCTCACAAGGGACGCAGGCATGCTGGAGCCTATCCTCGCTATCTTCGTGTGGTAGACGGGGTACAACCGGAACGTGTCGCCAGCCAAACACAGGGCACACATCGACGACCAGCCATACATGCTCACAATCACACCTAGGGACAATCTGGTGTGTTGCATTAACGTGCAATGCATGCTTTTGGAATGTGGTTGGCAACCGAAGTACCCGGAGAAAACCCACGCAGAACATAGAAACTCCACACAGGAAGGCCGGACCGGAATCGAACCCTGCGCCTCTGTACTCTGTGGCGGACGTGCTCACCAGGCGGACTCCATGCCGTCCGACTCGCAGACATTAAAAATATATTTATCTCAGGAAACTCTTAAGTGATGAAAGTGCAAACTTTCAACACTTAACAAACGCATCCATCACTGCGTCGATGCAGTGGAAGGATCATCTTTGTAAAAGACATTTTTTGGGGGGGATGGGGGGATAGAACTCTTGTGGTGGATCAGTGATAAGAAGATAAACCCATCATATTTTGGTTGAATTTTTCTTAATTTTAATGTAGTTGTCATCTCATTTCATTTCATTCTTTTGTGTTTTGGAAAGTTAAATTGTATTCCTGCCTAATATCTTGTATTATTATCTGGGGGCTTTTTGTTTGTGTCACTGTGTGTTAATGTGTTTGTTGAGAGACACCCCGTGTAATAAATACGTGTTAATCACCACCACCAATCCCTCCTCCCTTGTGTGATGAAATAATTTCGCCCTCATCACGGCGACCCTGAAGGATTGCATCTTTGCGTGACTAGATTAAAAAATTAAAAGAAATAAAAATCGCAAAATCATTTGACTGCGACGTGGATGCTGACTTGATCCAGAGGATTTTGCCGGCAAAGCGTAGCTCAACAAGTGTTGAGCCCGGCAAATGAACACAGAGAGAGAGACGCACACGCACGCGCACCTGTTGGGTCTGTCGGACATTTACACAATAAACAGGTGGTCTTGTCTTGTCTGATACCATGGGGGAGGGCTAACTGAGTTGTTATCCTGTTCAAGCTACCCCATACTCGGGCCCCAACCGATGATGATTTTTTTTGGAGGTCCTTTCTGATTTCGATATTTGACAGAGTAAAATTCCGACAGCGGATTAATTGGCAGATTAAAAAAAAAAAATTGGGTCCCTTTACGCTTATAACAATAAAGAGATGAATTTCAGGCATAACATTTTGTCTTTATAGTACAGTATTTGTTTAATTTAAGAACAGAGTAAAAAATTGCAGAAAATTGTCTGATTTATTCAAAAAAATGTTTTTTGGGGAGAGGTTGTTTGAAGGTAATTGCCTTTGTCTTGTTGCAATGAGTTAATGTGAAGAAAAAAAAGGAAAGATAGTGTCAAAGGGGTTTTATTCCACCACTTTTGTATTTTTGGGTATACTCTTGGTATATAGTATTGTCCATATTTGTGTATTTATAATACAATAGTTAACATTTTTGTTCAATAGCTAGTATTATTCCTAAGTATTGGTTATTTAAAAAAATAACTATTTTCACATTATTAATATTTTTTCGTCTATATGTATTTTTCATCTAATGTTTCAGATCTGTATAGTATGCTACACGTTCTGTTTTTCATCAATTTACCTTTTATGTCTTCTTTTAACTTATGTTCGATATTCTTTTCATAAGGTTTTTATTTATTTATTCGTTTTTGTGTCTAATATTTCTGTATTTTAATCATATTCAGTGTTGTTTTTTAGAATAATTTATATGATAATAAGATTTATGATTTTTGTTAGTTTTTGCAAATGTGTTTTTATCAAATATTTTGCCCACTATTTCTGCACTTTAATTTAATATGTATGTAATATCTTGTATCAATTTCAAACATTTTTTGTCTAATTTCTGTCATATTTTTATCTTTTTCTATATTTTTTTTGTCATTCTTCTTAATTTTTTTCTCCCATTTTTTTCTGTATTTTTCTGTATCTTATCCCAATGTTTCCTCCCCCAGAGTACTCTCCGTCCTATTTGTTTTGGGGATAATTGAGCTTCCCAGCTGTCTGAATTTCCGCCATTAGTACTTAGCACTGACTGATTGATTGATTGGCCTTCTCATCAATTGTCATACATTTGAGTTGACTGGTTGTCAAGAGCTCGGTGCTGCTCCTAAAACGTGTTGCTGTCTTGCCCTGAAGCCAGCCGGCCAAATATTTGCTGGTCAGCAGAAGAAGGCAACGTGATCTGGACAGGTGCAACCACCGAAAATAGTCAGAGTGGAGTGAAGAGCTGAGGCCAGTCGCACGGGGGAAGAGCTGATGGAGCAAAGAGAGAGAGAGAGCAGAATGCATCATGCTGCTCGCTGAGTCATTTCAAAAGAAAAATGCGAACATTATTTCAGTTCCATTAAGGGGTTTTCTTTTTCCAAGCAGCACAACCTTCTCAGTGTGATTCACTACTGCATCATACAGTGCTTCCAAACTACTTTGTATAAAAAACATGCCTAATAGACCTACCGGTATATTAATAATTTAAACTATTGTCACAAAACAGAGTACCGGTAATATAATGTAGATATAATAATTTAGATATTATAATATGGTTCACTTTAGTAGCACTGTCTCACTCACCTGTCCATGCAACAAATCTCTGTTTAAAAATAAATAAATACATTCTATCGAATGACAAGAGAATGCTACAAGGTTGATTTCTTTTATTTTTTTTAACTTTTATTTATTTATTGTAACGCGCAATACCTTTGTTCCACAAATGATGTGTATGAGCTAACAACTGTCCTTCCTCGGCTTTGTAATGTCTGTTAATATGATGAAAAAAGCTCCTTTTAGAATCTGTTACCAGTCGCTTTCACACAGAAATGCTGAAAAATTGCCATATCCATGAATCATTTTTTAAAATATTACAGCGGGGCATATCCTGCCTCGAACTGGAATTCATAGTAATTCCTCATTGCCTCTTTCAACTCATCAGTGCGGCACTGATGTCGATGGAAAGGATAAAGGGTATCTGAATGTGATTACTGTTGTTTGTTAGTGTGCAGGTTATTGCTTGTTATTTCTTTTCAATTTGTTCCTTAAAGGGTTCAAGAAAACCAAGATATAATATATCCATCGTTCCATTATCTGAACTGCGTATCCTCACAAAGGTCGCAGGCGTGCAGGAGCCAAAACCAGCAGTCTTGGGGCAGTAGGCGGGGGACACCCTAAACTGGTTGCCAGCCAATTGCAGGGGACACATAGAGAAACAACCATTCGTGCGCACAATCACACCTAGGGACAGTTTAGAGCCTTTAATCAACCTACCATGCATGTTTTTGGGAGGTGGGAGGAAACCAGAGTACCCGGAGAAAACCCACTCAGGCATGGGGAGAGCATGCAAACTTTACACAGGAATGACGGAGCCCGGAATCAAATGCACAACCTCGCACTGTGAGGTGGATGTGCTCACCGGTCGCCCACGTATATGCAGATGCTTATTAGCATGAGTGTCAAGCTAGCAGAAAAGTGCCTGGTTGACTTTTTCCCCTCCGTTCTTTGTTTGCAACACATACACATATAGCGACTGCAATACGTATTTTGCATGTCACAATTTTTATTTCTTAATATATTTCCAAAGGTGCTACCAGATTCTTTTTATTTTTCTTCTAAAAGGACTCCGTAAACAGAAGGATCACCAGATTTGAGCTTATTACATAAAAATAAAAACATCTGTCAAAAACAAAACAAATGGCACACTATCTTGAAAATTCAGACGTTCAAATTTAAACACCAACGTCTTGACAAGTCTCATGAACACCAACCAAAAGTCAAGACTTTCACAGTTTTTAGCCAAGTAAGTCTCGAGACCTAAAATTAGCAATTTAAGTATGACTTGAGTCAATGTGTAGCGGGTGCAGCCCCAATGAGTCAGCTGACCTTGCTCAGAAACTTCTCGGCCCCTTAGAGCGTGGCGAGATTATCAAATAATCAGGGCATGTGTTGGCCCGCTGCAAAGTGTCAACCTTTAAATGCGGAAGGCAGCCTCTATTAATAAAGTGGAGAGTTAAGCTCCAGAGTTTGCACGGCCTCCGTGCCTGCTTTCCGCACGGTCAACCTGGACATCAACTACCCGGTGGGACTGCTCAATGGTTGAAGCTGCATGGATGCAGATGCACTCAACACACATTTGGGAGGGTTCTAAAAAGCAGCATCATTCAAATTCAAGAGATTGCACCACACAGTATTGTACTTCATGAAAACATTGAATTAAATACAAAGTAAAGTGGGCGGCCACAATCCTCTTTTTGTTTTGGATTGTGTGTAAACATTCAGCCGGATAACTTTCTTAAGATAAAGTCATGTGGTTTGGTTAACGCTGGCCGAACATAGCCCAGTGCCCAAAACTCTGCGATGGAGAATCATGAATAGAACGCTCCACGTCTGAAATATCCCCAAGCTGAGAGTGACAAATGCGACAAATCTGCGCAGAAGTGGGCGC